>NC_051183.1:127063821-127283820 GCF_013339695.2 Rhipicephalus sanguineus | reverse complement strand
TGTACTTTTCCCCTCCTTCCCAGAAAGTCGCGGACTCGAGAAACCGTGACGTCGTTGCCACGTGATGCGCAATCCCACCCTGTCGGCAGCCGGTATTTCTGCCTCTTCTCAATAGCATTCGATACCGCGCTTCAGAGGAAGAAACGTTCGCAAACCACCGACATGAGTGTGCGCCTGCGCCCTAACGAAGGGTTTCGCCGCATGATTGAAGAAGTGACCGTGCCGTCAGCAGTGACCGAACTGGACCTAACAGGTTGTGTTCTTCTCTACCCTCGACGATTGATTCCGCAGATCTCGAGATATCAGGGTCTCCGAAGCTTGCGTTGCGTATCCAGCACCGTGAACGTGAGAGACGTGCTCACGTTGCTATTGAAGCAGCTGCCACATCTCCTCGAAATTGAATTCTCCCTCGTGTTTGATGTGAACGCTGAGAAGCAGTTGGAGAGCGTGCGCGAAATCGAACGTCGATGTGATGGCAGCTCGCAGATTCCCAACCTGCGCCGGATGTACGTCGAAGTCGGAGAGGACCGGAACTTCAAACTACTATTCAAGCTTGTTCGTTTGTGCAGCAATCTGAAAGACCTGCATATTCATTTCCTGCGCGGAGAGCTCCAGGACGCCCTTATTGAGTGCCGCACCATCTGTGAACAGAATGTTCACTTAGAAAAGTTCACATTCACCTCCGAAGTGCTAACGTGTAATCAAGGCAAGCTCAACACACTTTTGGAGTTCACGAGTTGCGCTTCCGTGTGCGGAAACGTCATACACCGGAAGCTGACCAACGAGTGGAGCTGCGTTCGGCTCTGCGACCTCGCGGCCGACCACACCGGACCCCGCGCGCTACCGCTCCAGCTGGTCGTGGCCGCCGATGACTCCACCGACGGGCTCACACAGCTACACATTCGGTCGGCCATCCTACGACACGTCTGGACGCAAGTGCGCCAAATCTGTCTTCTGCTCCTCCCGAAAGAGCTGTCTAGCACAGTTTTCCCGACAGTGGGTGGCGCGTACCGCGAAAGCCTTCGCCAGTTCTTGGACACGGCACTCAAGCATGTCGTCGAGCTTAACATAAGCTCGTTCCATTTCGGGCCCGACCTTGACTTGAGCGACCTGCTTCGGGATGGTTCGCTACACTTCCTGCAGTCGCTATCAGTATCCACTTGTGGTTTTCGTCGGCCGTTGGTCACTTTGTACCGCCTTGCGCAGTGCTGCCCCGACTTCAAAGACCTCGACGTGCGCTTCGACGTGCGCTTGAACGAGAGCGACAGCGTAGTCGGTTGCTACGGTTGCGAGGGTCTCGTCGCCCTCGATTCCGAGGAGGCGATCGAAATGCAAAACTGCTCCAGGGCCGCGTTTCCAAATGGGCTTGAGAAACTGACCTTGAAGAGTGTGCACCACACTGTGTTTTCGTGCGTCATCGACAGATGCTTACCGGTGGCAACACTGCGGCTCTTGAACTGCCCCACTCCCTCGAGCTTAGGCTACGCGCGTCTGCTTCCAGTGATTGCCCAGCGCACCATGCCTAGATGTCTCGTGATTCAGCACAAGTTTCTGCAGGTTAACGACGGATCCCTGCTGGTAAGTTCCTTACACTGAACTACACAAAATAGTTATAAAAGCAACGCTTGTGTAGAAGATACAGCATGCTATCGTATTACGGCCTATTTTCACAGCGATGCTGTGTATGGTTAGGCCAAACCAAGTAGTAGTAGTAGTAGTAGTAGTGGTAGTGGTAGTAGTAGTAGTAGTAGTAGTAGTAGTAGTAGTAGTAGTGGTAGTGGTAGTAGTAGTAGTAGTAGTAGTAGTGGTGGTAGTGGTGTTGGTGGTGGTGGTGGTGGTGGTAGTGGTGGTGGTAGTAGTGGTGGTGGTGGTAGTAGTGGTAGTGGTGGTGGTAGTAGTGGTAGTAGTGGTGGTGGTGGCGGTGGCGGTGGTAGTTAGTGGTGGTGGTGGTGGTAGTTAGTGGTAGTGGTAGTAGTAGTGGTAGTAGTAGTAGTAGTAGTAGTAGTAGTAGTAGTAGTAGTAGTAGAAGAAGAAAAAAAACATTATGCACAGAAACCGGACATGTAGGTCCCCAGTGCGCCGTCCGGCAGGCTGGTGCCCCTATTCTATGGCCCCATTGGCACGGGCCATCCGTTCGGCTCTTTGAATCAGTCGTAGCTGATCTTCCAGGGGCGGGCTAGAAAGCAGCGCCTCCCATTCGTCCCATGTGCCATTTGTGTCATGTTCTTCTCCATGCTCCGCACACTCCCACGTGATGTGAAAAAGTGTTTCTGTTGGTCCACACCACGGAATTATGTCTCTTTACGCCGTGGGGTAGGTCAGATGGCTAAACCAAGATTCAGCCGTGCCGTGCGCGCCAAAACTCCTAGCTCGGATATCCCACAGAAATCGGCCAAACGAAACTACTCAACATTGGTCCACTAACTAAAAAGGTGACAGGAAGCCGGCAAACACCAGTTAAGATTTCTGAAATGGCGTAACTAACAATTCTTAAAGACTTCAATGAACCGTGGGCATTAACCCAGCGATAAACTCCGGGGCCAATTAACACCGGGGTCACACGTTTCAGGTTCACCAGTGAACCATCTGTACGGAGTCCTCGGGCGGTGATTTTCGCTTCTGAGGTTGCTTGTCGTGTTTGAGGTTGCCACCATATTGCTTGGCGTGCGGCGCCGTCTCTGGCCTGGCATAAGACTGGCTTGTGCGAAGCTCCTCGTTTGCGTAGAAAGTACGCATGTGGTTCAGACGTTTTCTTTTTTTTTTCGCTCTGGCGCGCGTAATTTCGTATCAAGTGATGCAATTTAGGTTGGAATTGAGTCTTTGAGACGTCCTGAAAAGGTTTGATCTGTTCACGGTGAATGATGCTACAGTAAGTCTTGATCTGGGCGAGCTGGTTGTGTGTTCTTGTCCATTGTCTTAGTTGCGCTGTGCCTTCCCATTGCAATGATGTTAATATACGGCGGCGCGAGCGTGTTGCAAGTGGTCGATGTCATCTCTTTATGGCACTGCCTGTTAGAAAACTGCGCAAATATTTCGACTCATTCTAGCAGGGCGAGCAACTGCTGGCACACTGCGGGGATACAATAATTTTTTTTCTTGGACTGTGATATTTCAGTTTTGTTTTTTCAATCAGGGTTTGTTTTCGCTGTCGAACGGACTACCCCTCGTACATTCGCTCGTGTATGAGCTCGTAGTCTCGATTTCGTGGCGCGCACGGCATCTGCTTGTTGCTCCCAAAGAGTTGTCTATCTTGTTTCTCAACTTTCAAGTGACCGCTTATTGCTCGCTCCTTTATTGCCCACATGTGTGCTCGAAATTACAGATGTTTACAGGCAAGTGCTGGAACATAAAAACGATGCTGATGTTGACATGCCGACGCGCTTCTTTTTTTCTTTTGAAAGCCGTGATATTTGATTGGCTCTCGGCGGCCATAAAGTGAAGATGGTCAGAGAGTTACTTCTTCTGGTGAGGCACAAATCGCGCTAGGGCTCGAGCCCGTAGGCGTATCCAGTCTTTGGCAGTAACTAGTTACTAGTAACGCGTTACCGGTAACTAGTTCCTTTTTTCAGTAACTTGTGACTGTTAACTAGTTACTTTTGAGTTAGAGGAGCATGTGACTGTAACACTGTTACTTTTTTTATACAGTAACTGTAACTGGAAATACCGTTACAGTTACTTCTGTTTTTATAAAATATTATGCATCAGCAGGACACGTTAAGGCCCGACGTTAAGCGATCTCACTATATACTCTCATCATTGAACTTTCCACAATAACGCTCGCTTCGCAGTTTAGGAGAGGTGGTCGCTAAGAGGTTTACATTCTCTGCAGAACACCGAGGTCGGAGGTTCGTCTTTAACTCAACTTCAAGTTTACTTATAAGTTAGATGTCTTGAATCAGTCATTTTGCAACTGAACAGGTTGCCTAGCTCACGTCCATTTTTTTTTGCTTCTTTTTTTTTTCACTTGAGCTTCTAGTTGTGTTCTTGGTGTACCAGTGGAGCATTAGGGCGCTAGTTTCTGCTCTCCTTTGTGCGTGGCTCAGAGCTAATCGTCTTTGACAGATGGTTAGTATGCAGCAGCGCGCGAAACGGCTGAGAGGCAGCAATACCATGAACTAGCAAGCAATTTTTTAAAACATCTTTGGAACTGATTTGAAATTGCTTACTCCGACTTAACACAACAATTATTAGCAAAATGACATAGACGTTTTACCTCCTATGCAGGTGACATCCTCAGGTTATTGCAAGCCGATGCGTCGCGGCCTACAAACCACGATTCCAGGAGTTTTCTTCCCCCCCCCCCCCGCCTTCGTCCACTAGCCAGCGTCGTCCCATTGTTTAGGTCAAAGCTTGTATGCTTCCATATTGCTAGCGAACACGCACAAAGGACGACATAGAAAGAGACAGGACAACCGCTTCTAGCCGTTGTCCTGTCTCTTTCTATGTCGTCCTTTGTGCGTGTTCGCTAGCAATATGGAAGCATACAATCAATACCAACTATCCCAGCTTAATGCATTAAAGAGTTATAGGTCAAAGCTATGCGCTGTTGTTCAGCTGTGTCGAAGTCTTTCTCAAAACGCGTTCCATGGGATGCTTTAGCAACATCCCGTTTTGGCTGCCTGTTTCGGCGATGGAAGTCGCGGTGCAGTCCCCGCATTGTACTTGTAGATGATCCTGCTCTGATCTTCCGCACGTGTATGGTCTTTCGGTTTTGCCGACACATGTTCCACGGTATAACGGGGCTATAAGGAACACTAAAGACAAACAATGAATCGGTTTAGATCGATAAATTGTACTCTGAGAGCTCTAACGTCGTTAATTTCGCCATCATGAGTTTATTAATAGAGAAGAAAATCAAGTTCAAAGTTCCATTTTCAAATTTCGCGCCGAAATCTCCCCGCGTGACGTCACGGATTTCAAAGTGTATTTATCGTGTTTTGGCGCGATTGGCTCAACAAAATTACCCCAAACTTTGTATTCTTATTCTACGGCCCCCTCAGAGGATAATATACTTCCTTTTTAATGATTAGGAACTACGTAGTCCCTAGTAGGCGCCGTCAAAACATGTGACGTCACTGCGAATGGTGCGGAAACTTCAAGGTGGCGTCGCCACCCACATTTTCTATTTGTGCGTTTTTTTCGCTTACCAAGCGTGTCCTCGCAGCAAGCGTGGTGTTTTTATTATCGTAAAAGAGTACTTTATTAATATGAGGAAAATCGTTTTGCTCTTTAGTGTCCCTTTAAAAAGGGTTTGTGTGCCTAGCGGACGCAAAGCTCTCCGAACAGGGTTTGATAAACCTAGAACATAGTGAATATGTGCGTCGCCTTCACTCGTGACGCACTTCCTGTTCCTCTTCGCATGCATTTGTGGGTATCGCTAGTAAACGTCCTAGGATACTGCCGTCGTTCCAGTGCATCAACCACGTTTTCAAGTTCTAGTATCCTAGGACTTTGATTGCTGCGAAAAAATGTGGTGTACACAAAAGTTGCTCGTATTGGGCCTTCTTCTTTGTTTCCCTCGTCTTAGGGTTTTACCACGTGCAGTTTTGACTACCCGCATGCCTTCGTAAGTTTTTATTAAATAAATTCTACGAGCTGTTTTGTGATCGATTACCTTTTTTATACAGTACCGGGAATGTAACGGCGTTATTTTTCACAGTAACTGTAACAGGTGATTTTATTATGATAGACAGTCTCGACGGTTTTTTACCGTCGCCGTCATGTCCATCCGGCATGAAGTCCGAATTGATAAGATCCCCCCGCGCATTTCATGTTCTACCGCGGGTAAAAGCGCGCGAGCGGGGGCGATGAACGCGGTCGAAGCAGCGATCAAACGAACCGGCCAATCTCCGTCGCTTGGAGGGTGCATGCGACATCACCCCGCTCGGGAAGCCTGCCACCGAAGCAGACAGGAAACGCCCCGCCCGTCTTTAACGACCGTGAAAAGACACGAGGCGGGGGGCGGGGGTTTTGTCGCGCGAGCAGCCACTTTGTACTTTGAATTTAAGGTGACGGTTCTACCGTCGCCATCTTGCGGGTAGTTTCTTCTTGAGACACTAGAAGACGCCACTAAGTTACGTTTGGAAAAGAGAGAGGCAAATGTGCTCTCCGCCGTCGTAGCATGCGACGGAGAAGATCCTGTCCCTGCTGCAACTAATCCATTCTTTTCAGGGGCGTCGTTGCTTCCATAATCTCCTTTGAAACGTTTCAAATGTGCGTGACGCCCTCCCCCCTCCCTTCCCCCCGCTCCCTAACAAAAAAAAAAAAAAGAAAGCACGGACCAGAGAGCCTTTGTACACCCGTGCAACTGTCCACAAAAGAGGTGCCTCTCTCTCTCTCTCTCTCACCGTTTTTTTCTGGCTTTCTTGCTTCTGCTTGAAGTGGCGGATATCGCCGCGTCCATTTTCGTCGACACAAGGTTGGAACAGTTTAGAGGCCTCATCAAGCGCGAAAACTCCCCGTCGCCTTCTACACGAATGCTACAAAAAAAAAAAAAAATGGTTGACGCCACCTTATGACGTCACAGATCACCAAAATTTTTTTCATCGTGACGTCGCATGACATCGCCGCTCAGTCAAAGGTGGGCAGATCCCCGAGGAACTGACAAACCGCATGAGGTGCGGAAAGCTTTCGGTAGGGGGGATCAATGCTGTCGATTGAGAAGAAAAAGAGGCACCTTTGGCGTTCGAATCCTCTTAGACGAAAACTGCATAAGGGACCTTGCGAGTTTTATTACGATATATATTTCGCACACCCCCTGCGCACTTGCCACGGGCTTTCGCGAATGCGACGGCGCACCTGTCAGAACCTCATCAGTTCGCGCCAATGGTGCTGCAGATCTTTTCATTCGTTTCAGAGCCACCGCACAGTGGTGTGGTAAACGAAGTGATCACACAAAACGGTTGCTTTAGGAAGTTCGCACGCGCTCGCTGATCGACCGCGTCGACCGCGTCGACACTCACTTTTGGCAGAGGCACAGTGTTGCTTGATCTTTTTTTTAAGACTGTCCATGTAAAGCCTAGAACAGTGCGTTATCAATCGAAGGGGATTAAAATGCCGTTAAAATATTGATTGTGGTTCACCCACCACTGTTTTGACTATTTAAGAAGTAATTATCATCGCAATGACCGAAGTAACAACCACGGTATGCACAAGTAATGAACAGAGCCGTCCACTTCTACCCTGAACACCGCGCCATGCGGCAGGCGCTCCGCGGAGCGCCTCTGCCGGGCGCTTCGGAAACTAGCGCGCAAGCGCAATGACAACTGTAGGCGGGGCCTTCGCCACGTCGTCTGCTGGAGCGCGGCTGCTCGACCGAATTGCGCCTGCTTTGCGGTGAAGCAAGCATCACTCTTGTGATATGCGCACGCAAATTGGGAAGTGGGTGCGGTTCTCATTCCTGCGTCCTTCATTTCTGTACGCTTGAATGATCCGGTTGACAGTTGCAAGATGACGGTTCGTCATCGCAGATATTGCACGTTGAGAATATCCTCTAAGGCATAAATCTACGATGCGTCGTCTTTCGTCTTCCGGTACTTTCGGCATGGCCCTTTAATCGGGAGGCAATACTGGAATGAAGTACTAACCGAACATATGCAGCCCCTTTATTACGCGGCGATAAAAAAAAAAAGAAAGTTTGACGGCGCTACGAATTGAAGGGTCACATGAGCAGTGGGCTAACGTTTCGAGTCAAGAAAGATATGAAGCGATAAGCGGGCCTTGTGTCGCCCAGAGACAAAAAGGGAATGAAGCTTTATTCTGCACCTGCTCACAGCAGTAAAAATTTGTCATCGGCGCTTGTTAGGTGCACTGATTGCCCCGTACGAGTTCTGCTGAAAACTTGATTAGAAAGTTTCTTAAATTCTATGCATCAATAGCACGAAGAAACACGGCTGCCGGTAGGCAGTGAATAGGGTGGAATATTGGCGAGTTAAATTCGGTAGCACATGAAAGCAGCGCTATTGGTAACACATAAATGCTATATTATCAGTTTACTAAGATTAACGAACAAGTCACATTCTTTTGTTTACAGGTTAGTAACTAATCAAAATTTTCAAACATTCCAAGATGTTATGTCAGAACTTACACGATATATTCACCAATATTGCGGCGCTCAACTTTGCGCTGATCAAAAACAGTCGTGTGAGCTGCGGGATACTCTTTCTGTTCCGCCGAATCACTCAGTTGTGGCAGTACCAGCGCCGCTTGAAAGTTTTGCTCATGTATGGGCCGAGGTTTATTACTTGTACGATTGCTTGCAAAAAAGCCAGTCTCTGCGCTTCTCGAGAACCGCACAAACTTCGCAATTCGCGTGCGCATATAACAAGGGTGATGCTTGCTTCACCGCAAAGCAGGCGCCATTCGGTCGAACGGCCGCGCTCCAGCAGACGACGCGGCGAAGGCCCCTCCTACAGCTGTCATTGCGCTTGCGCGCTAGTTTCCGAAGCGCCCGGCAGAGGCGCTCCGCGGAGCGCCGGCCGCACGGTGCGGTGTTCAGGGTAGAAGTGGACGGCTCGTACATCGGCGCGTGCGCTGCTCCCGCGAACGTAAGTAAGTTCGCGTCTGCATCACGGGACATAGCCAACGGTTTGCGAGATCGCCAACGCTTGTGCGATCGCCTCGTTCATGCCTGTTCATGGCCATACTATTAGTGCACAACAGGAATATAATAATGCTGTTCATGAAAATGGTTCGGCTCCTGTTGCTGTTAAAAAGAAACGGACGGGAGCGGCGTCGCCCGCACCGTCGGTGGGCTTGACGTCATTTCTTGGCGCGTACTTTAGTTATGAAAAAAAAAAAGAAGGAAATAGACGTTTGCTGCAAAGTCCAAACGAGGTGCCCTAAAAATTCGCCGCGTAACAACTAATACTTTTCACATTAACAAACAGACGGCTTCCCAGCGTACCACGGGTGTCACACCGACTAATATTCTAGCCACCTAATACAAGCTACAGTTTGTTACATGGGCCAACATTGAGAAGTTCGAATCCTGGAGCAAGCATACGTACTAACTCAATTTTTTTTTAATAGCATGGAAACAAGAAAGCAACATTACTGAAAACTCACAGTTACTCATGTCCCCTTAGCGACAAAATGCAGGTAAACTGTGGCACTGCAAGTATGGCCTGACTTTCGTGTTTTCTAATAAATGAATGCGCACTGTTCGCCACAAAATACGCATCGAGTTCATAATTAAACAGTCTATTCTACGCCTTATAGACTTCCAGGCAGTGCACAAAAGATACTCGGATAGTTTGCTGAACATATCGTAAGTGGCGCGAAGCTAGGAACATGAAAAAGGGTCATGTCTGTAGTGGAAGCGTACCTCAAGAGTACTTTCGTTACTTTTGAAGCAAACATTTATTTGCAAAAGAAAGGCATTTGCATCGGGTCAAGTGTAGCACCTATTTTATGTGACATCTTTTTATCCCTTATTGACCAGGCACTACAATGTGTTTATAATTCATCACATCCTTTTTATGTTTTTAGATATGTTGACGATTTTTTAATTGTTTTAGATAAGACGTGCCCAGTGCCCTACCATGAAATGGTGGACTTCATTTTAAATGCCTTTAACACAAATTCCAAAGGATTAACCTTCATTCATGAGCTTCCTACCGACAATGCTTTGCAGTTTTTAGACATTAACCTGGCCGTGAAAAGCGATCATGTTTGCTGTGCTTACATGCCTCGCAGTAAAAAAGAACTTTTGCCATTTGATTCCGCGCATTCTAAGACTGTAAAACGTAGTATTGCTCAGCATTGCCTTCAATCCGCGCTGCGCAGATCGTGTCCGCACATGATGCAGACCAGCCTGTGTAATCAGATTGGCAGACTGGAAAAGGCTGGCTTTCCTCGGGCGGTCTTGTATGCCGTTGCCGAATCTCTGCTACGGAAGCTGAACTTCATCACTCAGGAAGAGCGCTCGAGAGAACAGGAGCGCGTCAAACCACAGGTGGTGCCGTACTTGCACAAGTTGAGCCACAACCTCAAGAAGGTGGCCGCCAGGTTCGGAATCCCTGTTGTGTTTTCCGCTCCGAATAAACTGGCGCACTTGTGCCGACGAATCTCTCGTGCTAAGGAGCAAGGGTGCCAAAAGAGGCACGTAAAACCATTCAGGCGTTGTGCCGAAGGGGTTGTATATGAAATTCCCCTGAGCTGTGGCAAGACCTACATCGGTCAAACGGGTCGGTGTATCAACGACCGCCTCAGGGAGCATGCCAACAGCATAGGTAAGAGTGATGGTGCGCACCTTCCCGCGCATGTCAGGTCATGCTCGTGTGTGCCACGTTTTGCGCAAGCTAGGATTATCGGCAAAAGCAGAGATCAGACAGCAAGGGAATTACTAGAGGCGTATCATATTAGAAGTAAAGGGTCCGCTTGTGTCAGTGACACATCCATTGTTCTCTTTCAGTCTGAGTTGTCCTTCTTTAATGAACTGCTCACGTGATGTCATGTTTGGGGTAACTCTCCCACTCCACTGCGCATGTGTGGAAGTTTACCTGTTTTTCAGCCTGCGCTGGCAATAAACAGTTGGTAGTTTGGCGCTCTTCTGTCTCTTTCCTCCGGCCCTTTTTCATGTTCCTAGCTTCGCGCCACTTACGATATGTTCAGCAAACTAAGGCACCAACTCGCCCAAAAACAAGTTCTTTTAGATAGTCGGATACCTGCTCATTGTTTACTTGCACAGCGTGATGTTTTAAGAACGGCATTGAGGTCTATAAAACAAAGAATAATTGACCTATAATTGACTTATGCAGCATTTGGTTCATGTAGTGGGATGTGCAAGAGATCTTTTCTCTGAATTTCAGTAAAATGAAATGAGTGGTATGATGGTGTCTGTACATTGATTGCATAATTGTTGCTAGGAATGGCTCAGAAAGTAAACTTGCGAGCAGCGCTTTTGGTGAAGATATCATACGGCCCGTCCTGTTCGAGAACCTTTTAAAGGAGTCCTGACACAAAAATTTTCGCCCCGCGTTTTTTTGCTGCAATGTGTTGCTGGGGGCCTGTTAGTCATAACACGGCACATCGTTTGCTGCAGCGCGCGACAGATAATTAATTACAAGCTGCTCATTACCGACACAGCCTCAGTTTCGGTTTGACAGAGCTCCAAAAACGGCAAGCCGCCGGGTGCAACTATCACCCCCTAGCGAGTGAAACGCTCGGTCACGTGAGCACACAGAACAGTGACGCATTTCCGCGCGGTCTATCGTCGTCGGGCTCATCGTCGTCTGATGGAGACGATTTTCTTGCGGCGGGGATCGAAGGAATTTTCGACGTGGCGAATCACTTCATGTTTGACCCGCTGGCGAGGAGCGATTCGTCGGGAAGCACGTCAAAACAGAAATGGCGGCTACGACGTCATCGTAACTTGTACCGGCTGCAACGGTTACGTAGGGGAAGTAGGGGGGTCACCTCTGGTCACCTCCGAGAGTGTCAATGCACTAGGTGCGGCCTATAATGCTGGATCGCGCTCGCGAACTTCAAAATTCATATAAGATACCTTCCAAGCTTTATTCGCTGCCGATATTTTGCAGATGGTACACACACGTACACGGGAATCGATCCAGCAGGCTATCTCGGTCGCGAAATTTTGTGTCAGTACCCCTTTAACACAAAAAAACATGGCTGATCCCTCCGTCATAGGAATCGGTATAACACGAAAGTGAAACGTGTCTTCACAGAAGTAGTGCTCATTGTGTAGTGATATTTGAGAGCTTGTACAATGTCTATTCGTGTTTGGCAGCACCATCATAACATCACGAAGCTTTGAAACACTCGACACAAATGATCGGGACGGAATGCACTTCAATGCAACGAGTGCAGCCCTCAGAGATCCAATTTTCGGTGCACATGTCTTTTTATCGTGTTAGCCATCGCTTTAGGTTTAATGACGCCGCTCGTCTAACGCAGCTGTAAGGTCGGGACGCATTTCCTGCATTCAGAGGCGGTGTTTTGGAAATAGAGGGACGCCACCATCTTCTGTAGCCTCTGCGATAGCTGGCTCTCGTTTTGCTATACCGCTGCTCCCACCCATCTTGATTTGTTTTCTTTTTCCCCCCTTTTCAACGCCACTTATCTCCGAGATGAGATGCCTGACCGCCGTTGCAAACTGGCTCGAAATCGGGCAAGGGTTATACTCATCTGCTTTATGCTTTTTTGTTTCTTTGCGGACCACAATTACCAACAGAGATGCGCCGCCACTGGACATGACGTCACACTAACACCTTAAAGGGACCCTGAAACGGTTTGGCGATTTTGTACGAACACAATGAGCTGGTACAGCAAGTCCTAAGGATCATTTACAGACCAATTTAAGCCATGTGCGTAAACTGTGTAATTTATTGCAAGGCTTTAAAGCTGCGAATCGCCACCGATCACAGCGGCTCAGCTGTGATCCCGCCCACTTCAGGTGCGCGTCGTATTGTAAGCGCGACGTCACGCAGGCAGCTGATCTGATTGGATATGTCCAGTCCACGTCACTGAACCTCTTGTCGGCAACGAGCGCCGTCTGCCTGTGCTACAGCGTGCTCCGTGTTGACGTGAGCTGAGCGGCAGTGTTTATCTCGAGGTTTCTTTTCTTGCGCAAAATGAATTGCCCTATCCGTGTTGTGTACACATATCTAGCAATTCGTGACTTGTAGCTGCGACATCGTGCAATCTTTGTGAGGCATCTGGTGAGCGGAATCCATTCAGCTCGTCGCTGCAATGAGCGTCGCGCTCTCGCTATCCGTTCAATTCCACTATCCACGTGTCTGCGGCTTTAAAGGGTTGGTGCCATCAAATTTCGAGGGTATAACAAGCCTGTTGTGGGTTTTCTCTGTATGCAAGGAACCTCAACACAAAGGTTCGGACACAGCAAACGTTTAGAATATATTTTAATTCACTTCCAAAGTGTACCTAAATGCCCATTCTCCCGATCGAAACCCATCGCTAGCGCGCCAACACTGACGTAGATCTGTAGGATGGGCAACGAAAGTTGTAGTGACGTCACACCAGACCTGCTGTAGTGACGTGAGTGACCTCCGGACCTCCGCAACGTACGTACCGGCTGTAGTGAACTAGAACATATTCTAGTTCACTATAGTACCGGCAGACCATCGGTTGCTACATCACTCGCCGAGTTTCGATCGCTTCCTGGCTAAGTGCGTCAAAACCTTGTGTGGTCACCTGACCAAGCCCCCTACACTTCTACGTCACTGCCCAACCTCGGCGCCCAGAAACGGAAACCGAAAGTTGTTCCCATCAAAGGCGATATTACAATATTTAGCGAGAATATATGAATCTTGGTGTGCGCATCACGCTTCCTGGAGATATAGGAAACGCTCATAGCAAAGAACGCGCAAGCCACAAATTTGGTGACACCACCCCTTTAACTTCACCCCTGAAGACACAACCACATTGCCCGAGTTTACGCTTATCGGTGATCGTTCTCGAATTCCTTTTGTTTCTCCGCATGCTAATACAGGTTGTCGCCGTACAGAGAGTAAGGAGGAGGAAACAACTTTATTACGTAGAGAGAATAAAATAAGATCGGCTGGTAATGTGGCGGCACCTGTCGGGGGAGATATAAAGCACTCCGCGAGCTTCGTCTTTGTTGTCATATGGCGTGCTGCCGGGGACAGTGGGCCTCCGAGATAGTGCGCGACCTGTGGGCGCGCAATATCGGAGGCCATGACTGGGCGAAGTTCAAACCGTCGAGTGCGCTCATGAGAGCGCTGCGATCGCCGGCGATGCGAGCGTGTCTTTGAGTTGAGGGTGCAAGACAGTGCAGAGGAGGAGGGTATAGATATAATTGTGCGTAGCGGCTTTGGTAAACGGTGCGTCGCTTAATTTCTGTTGTGAATGATTTGGGGATGCCCTTGCCTAAACGATGACAAAACTTCAAAAAAACTGTTTCAGTGTCCCTTTAACGAGCTTTCACGGCCTTATTTGGATGAATTGCGATGGTTGGGCTGACGTGCTGTGTGCTGAGATGCTACAAGAGGAGCCTGAAGCAAAAGGACTCGGATTTTACGTGTTCTCAAAGCATTTCAAGCTCTGACAGGAATGTGTGCGACAGTCAACGAAGTCGGACAGAGCGGCAACTACCGCGCACTTTCTTGTTCAACGTGTTTGTCAACTCCTTGTGCATGATACATCGTGGTTTAGCAGTGCCCTATTTCGTCATAACAACCTTGCTGCGCGAACAATGGACCGATCAGCGACAGCAAAAGTTCATATAACGCGAGCTCGATGCCCTTGCCGGGGCGATCGCCGCCAGCGGCGACAGGTTGGATACAACGTCCTTTCCTGGCTCAACAGAGGTCGCTTTAATATATAGGCAGGCCTAAATCGACCTCTCACCAAAGGCGATGACGACTGTCAAGCGTCTAGCATGAACGAGACCTGTAACACAAGCCAAGATGATAAATGCATGCTGTGTACAGCTCGCGCCGTGGAACGCACGGCGAAAACACGGCTGTGCCGGCATCGCAGCCAATTCCGCCGCCGGGATTTCCCTATTCCTTTCAATATGCGATATTATTGTGAACGCATCGCGAAGCGGGCAACAGCGGTAGCAAAGCTGAACTTCTTTATGAGCGTAGGCTATTAACCGTACACTGCTGTTTCGAAGCAGTCGGCCTAGCGACGATACCGGCGCCGAGCCACCGGCTGAGGCCGCCGCCGCCAGCCGGGGAGAGCTACTGCTTATCCACCGCATAGCGTGTGTCGCCAAAATCTCTTACTGACACATCCATTCCTCGTACAGCAGGAAATATGCCATTCACGATATTTTTGTGATGTTAACCTTTGGGAAACGGCATGAGCGGCCAGACACCGTTCAGCGGACGCACCTCTAACCTACTTCACGGCGACCGTTTTATCTTCATTCACGTTTAACTTATTACTGTGATCGAAATCCTGCGTTGACAACACAGTCTACATGGAAAGTGTCGCCTCGACAAAAAGAAAGCGCAATGAGCTTCTTTTTTCCTTCCCTACGGCTTTTTTTTTCTCCTGTTGTCGTATAGCGGAGAGCTCTACGCAGTTTGGGCAAGTTGTTTTCCGGATACTGTAGCTTGTGTCGCTTGCGTGCTTGCAATCACTGAAGAAGGTATTTGGTCTAATGACGACGGGAACGTGATTTCTTTTATTTATTACTAATATTTATTCAGCAAAACGACGTAAGCTCATCAACCCGACGAGACGACCTCGTCACATGTAAGAACTATCAACTGTTCTTTTTTTCTTTTAGCGCTAGGATGCAGTTAACCTGAAAAAAAATTACATTGGAGGTGCGGACACAGTTTTCCACCGCGTTCAATCGTCTTGCGTGTCGAGGATTGGTGCAAAACGCCAATATACCTGAAACACGCAGCAAGCAGCCGCACCAGCAGCGCTCCGAGAACTACAACTAAGATGGCGGCTGTGCCACTGTCGGAAACTCGCGCATGCGCAGATGGTCTGGCGAGAACGGTCTATTGTTAGAGCAAGCACATCACATTAAAATATAATAATAAATGAAGCGAAAACAACAAATGCGGCTACTTAGTGATGTAGTTCACGTGTAGTCCTATGATCTCGCATTTTACGCACTTGACCGCTTATGTTTCTTCGCCAACCTGGCCATACCCGATTGTTATTTGACTGCGTGAAACACTGGGAATTCGAGATGTATTGTGGCACTTGCCGATCCAGAACCTCTAACGTAACACAAACGAGGTACCTTGAAGAGTCTGCAGCCGCAAACACTCCGCGTTTGGTGATGAGCGTCGCATATTTATTCAGACAGCAGTTGCCTTTTAAATGGAAGCATTTCTTAGCAAAATTCTGCGACATTGAGCGTATCTATCTATCTATCTATCTATCTATCTATCTATCTATCTATCTATCTATCTATCTATCTATCTATCTATCTATCTATCTATCTATCTATCTATCTATCTATCTATCTATCTATCTATCTATCTATCTATCTATCTATCCGCGTACGACTATGTGCTCTCCTGGCCGTGTTGTTAATGGGATGTATACCAAAATTGGTATGGCTTAACATGACTGTATAACGATCATAAATGGCGGGTCATAACGTGAAAATCTTGACATGTATGTCATGTCACGGCCGGTCTTTAGGCGCGCACTCGCTCCTTGGCCTGCGCACGGGGGGCTGTTGCTACCTATGGTCGCAATTTCGTGGGGGCGCTCCGAGCCAACCGCTCCTAAAGCCCCTATGGGAAACGTGCGGCACCTACAGGTGGCGCGACAATGCAGTGCGCCAGCGCGCCGTCAGCGCCGCGAGTGGCCCCTCAGTTGTCAAGTGTCGTGCTACGAAATCTCGTCTCTCCTGCTGCGCTCGCGTTTTGTGGACGTGCGTGTGCGCGATGGCGACTGGTGTTATAAAGTGCGCCGGCTTCAAGAACGTAAACAGCGCAGGGTTTTTTAGAGCCTCCAACGAAGAGAAAGAACACAAATTATGCCGCAGCAGGCACGTTTTCGACGTGACGGAAGAGAGCACGGTCGGACAGAGTATTCTAAAAGGGAGATGCGTGCAACAGGCCAACGTGAAGCAGGAAGCATGTGCCGTCATCATCGATGTTTGTGCGCACGCTTTTTCATCATTTTACCTGCTTATTACTGAGTAAACGATGACATTAACGTCAAACATGTGCTGTAGCGAGATGTTGTCTTGAGGGCAACCGAGTGCGATCGTCGCAAGTAGTACGTACGATCACCTCCCGTGTTGCATTTAGTGATGCCGTAACAATTGTGCGAAGCTTTCTATACTGCAGTTCCGTTTGTGGACGTTGCTCGGGCTGCATGAGTGCTTGGGTAAATGTGTTACGTGTCATCTTTGTAAGCGATATCTTGGCCGTCACGTAGCATAAAAACAGCGTGGCGCGGCACCGCTTGCATGCGCAGCGCTGTCAAGGGGCAAATGTAATACACGTGTAATAAAACTTAAAATTCGCGCGGTCCCCGATGCATTGTGCCACGCATCCGGCTCTTGTTTCTTACTGTTCCCGTTTATGAACTGCGCTGTCTGCTTATACGTAGGGCGTACGAATAACATTTTTTACCTGCAAATGAGCATGATTGAATGATGCTCGCCTTTATGTGCCTATGAAATTGTCTGAACTGCGGTCAGCGTAACAATAACGCACGTACAGCTAAGCGACGGCGTCCAGTAATTTGACAATATGGTCATCGCCGTGAACTGCGAGATAACTGTTGGCTGATGTACGTAACTTTAAGTGCACGCGCTCTGTAATATGCATGTGTACTTTTCAGCATTAATTACTTTAGACTATCAACACCAAAAACACGCTTTTTCATTTGCACCGCCCAGAGGCCGGGTGTAACTTGAGTATTCTCTTTTCCAGCTTGATGCGACTATAGGCTGGTCACCAGAGCTCACTGCAACTGTAGGGGTGGTGTTGAAGGCCACTGCAAGCATGCAGCAGCAGTTGTAGCTTTTGTCAACAGTGAAGAGTCAGCAAAACTTCAGCTGTCGCCGAAGTTTTGCGGTACGTCGGCGGAAAAACAGCAGGAGCGTACGAATGAGAAGCTGGATCCGTCGATGACTTTGCGCCAACAAAATGTACACTGCAGACCCGAGACCACTTTGCCGGCTGCCATTCGGTTCCGTTTGAACACTGTAAAAATACCGGTTCACTTGTGTGGAGCATAAATTCACAGCGAACTAGCTACAACGTGTACTTCATGACCATGCACAGGATCACTTACTTCACACGCCGTACGCTGCGAATCCACCATTCCCGCTGGTCTAGGAAGCTTTCTCGCCCCGGAAAACGGAAGAACTTTGTTCCAGGAGGGCATTTCTTGTATCTATTAGCGCAGTTGACGACGCAGCAATTCATGCGCGACATTGCAAAACTCCTCCAACGGCGTGACACGGCTCGGCGCGTGGAGCGGCTGCTGCACGTAGCACGCCAATTCGTTTCGTTCACTCCCGCATAGCGGCGCCACCAGCTCAATGCACGTTCCCCATACTTCGTAAAAGTACCGCCATCTGCTCTCCCCTCCGCCGCCTCCTCTCCTGCGCGCTCTCGCGCGCGACGGCGGCGCCCCCTCGAACGCGCCACGCGGACGCGTGAAGGTTTCAGGCCGGTTGCGCGCTGGCGCTGCCACTTCAGCCACAGCTTTTCTAGTCCAGCCGTGGTCGCGTGCCATGTCTCGCATACGGTTGTGTGTAATGACTATTATTTCTGCGTTCATTTTCTCAGTTGGTGTAGGTGTGCGCACCATCTAATTCCCTTACAGCGCGCCAGGAGAGCTGCTGCAAGCAATGTACAATTTGTAGCAAATTGCATGTCGTTTACGGTTCTTTTCGGAGCGCAGCGTTTCCCCGTGTATTCATTGCATCGGCAAAAAATATTTACATGGCAGCTGTGATGTCAAGCCATGCCGTTTGGGAAGGAATAGTTCCCGTGCGTATAAACTATCTCTATCATATATAACTGCAGCAATGCCTGCAATTCCCATGAACGTGCTCGATCAAAATTTCATGACATTTCACATATGTTACTTCTCCTCGGCCTGCCCACCGCGGTGATGTAGCGGTTTCGGCGCTCGCCTGCTGACCCGAAGGTCGCGTGTTCGGTCCCGGCCGCGGCAGTCGCAATTCGATAGAGGTGAAATGCTAGAGGCCCGCGTACTGTGCGATGTCAGTGCACGTTAAACAACACCAGATGGTCAAAATTTCATTTCCGGAGCCCTACACTACGGTGTGCCTCATAATCATATCGTGGTTTTGTGAAGTGGAAGATTTATGCTTCAATAAATTCAGTTGTTAGTCTGCGCTCGTCCTGTGTACTACTTCTTCTTGTGTTCCTTCAACCGCGCAGTTTTTTACCATTCTATGTCATACCAACTAGCCCCCCAACGCACTTTACTCAAGTTAGGTGGAAATCTTATCACAGCAGCAAAACACCATAAGCGTCGGAGAACATTCTAAACATGAATGAACGTTTATTAAAATAAGCGCATGGCTGAGCTTTAATTGAAATTTTAAATTTATTGCTTTGATATACTGCGCGTCAAACAGGCATCTGCTGCAACTACCGCAGCGTGTTGAAACTTATGCGCTAAATCTGTGACGCGATAATTCATGATGACACGCCGGCCGATGAGCCGCGGTCCGCTGAATTAAAGCCCCGCTCATGTTCCGAATTTGCAAAAAGTTCTGACTGTCACCCAGAAGTGGTTCGCCAAATTAGCAATATGATGGAGGAGCTGCACGCAAATGCACTGCTTTCGATAAATCCGTCTTCGCCCTTCCATCCGCACATCACAGTGAAAGGTTAGTAGAATATGTGGAACACAACCTAGTGTTCTAGTGCACGACATTCGTTCTTTCAGAGTTATTAATATGTGGGGCTTTACGTGCCAAAACCGTGATATGATCAGGAGGCACGCTGTAGTGGAGGCCTCCGAAAATTTCGACCATCTGGTGTCCAAGACAGTCACTTGCTCGAGAAAGTGACTGCCTTGGTGCATGACAAATAACACGAAATTTCGCGTGACATTGAGTAAGTAATACACCACATATCTCACACGGCAAAGCAAGACGCCTGTCAAGAGTAAAAACGCACGAGCACTTACCTCACAAAGCCGCGCCGATCTCGGCTCGAAGTTTGCTCGACCGATTCTGTGGAGCTAGATTTTGCGACGACCTGCATTTTCTTTTCCGCACGGAATGCAAAAAAACTTTTTCCCATGGGTGTCACGGTTATGGCAGCCAAACGCACAGCAACCCGGCATCGCGACAATACGAGCGAGACGCACACGTACGCTTCAAACTTCGTGCACTTCACATGGGGCGAACACACAGCACATGGCATGTCGGAGCGTTCAACATGGCGCCGAGAGGCGAAGGAGACAAAATACCGAGAAAGAGGGCGCGCGCTACCACGTGACCGCAGTCGCCCTATCAGAGGCGTGGAGAGGAGGAAGCGGCGTAGATCAAGAGAAAGCTGTACTTTTCCGAAGGTATAGGGACTTTAACCACTCCCTAACTCACTCCCGGCCGTTGCGGAGGCTAGCGCGCGCAGGGAGTGCTCGGCTTCCGACTTACCGTGGCGTTTCTGAAGTTACTCTATATGGTATTCATGGTACCAATGCGATAGAAACATGGTAGCAAGTATATATGATGACTCTGGTAAATTCCGCTTTACAGAAGTGGTGGCGCAGGCCGCTCATAAGCCCGCTTCTGTTGCTCGGCAAAGCATCGACACGGTTATAACACAGCCATGTTTTTTTTTTAGGTTTCTGTAACTTTGTAACTTCGAGAATAAGTAAGAGGATGAACATTGCATTTGGTTGAGGAAACGGTTTAATCATGGTTTAGGAAATGTTTATTTCAAATGTATGTGCCGGCCGTCGCTGTACTTGAAAATAACAAAATTGCACATTTTTTGTTGGAGGCATCTTAATTCGTGCTTTAATATTGAAACAAATACTTCAAAAAAGTGAAAGTCACTGCATAATGGAGACGGCCACGCTGCAGAAAGAGGAAACATAAAAAACTTTCAGAGAATCCTTTCAATGGGAAACAGAATGTTTTCCTTGGTACTACAACAATATGTGCATGGAGAACTGAAAAAAAATCACTGCTGGTAAAACACTGTAGTGACGATCACAGTTTAAAGGAGTCAAGTCTGTCACAGCCTGATATGCTTCCGCGAGGGCTTGTGAATAAAACCGGAAGGCCTGTCATTCTGATCTGTTAACCTTTTTGTGTAGTTAATAAGAAGAATCCGGGGAAACTTCTCAGAAATAATATGAGCCAGCACTCTCGCGGGACTCTTGTCCACACCTGCCGGACAGTCCAGAAGTGGCGAATCTTCAAGGTATGGCTCAACAGTCAATTGCAGAGTCGCGAGGACTTTCGTTTGAGGAAGATATTTGACTGCTTTCTCGAAGAACGTCACAATTGTGTCCAGCATTGATAGTAGCTCCGGCTTTGGGTATTGTAGATCACAGGCTTCTTGCTGACGGAGAAGATGATACAAAGGACTGCTCGTTTTGTTTGTCGTCACTAGCATGGCGCATGTTTCGCAACCGACATCAGTGATGAGTTTGGCAATGTAACCACCTACATACACCAAGCCTGAATAGTCAACAGAGTTCGCTGGTTTGTGAGGATGTTCTCGCAGAGCTTCACGTTCCTCAATAACATCTTCCGGAATAGACACCGCCGCTTCTTCAATGTTTTCTGAAGAGTATACGTTGTTGGGCTAGTTGGTTCATAATCTTCAAAATTGGCTAGCGCGAGTAGCGCCTGTCCTGTACATCAGTGTTCCTTCTTAGTCCGTGTCGATTTTCGCGCTAGCCAATTTTGAAGTTCAACGTTTTCGTCGCGAACGCCCATGTCTTTTGAAGGTAGCGCCTTTTCCTTGACAATGTGGGTCAAAGCAGTTGTGACGGCTCTTGCGTCTAGCGCGTCATTGCCCGCGCACGTTGCCCTCAATTTTCCAAACAATGCCTCTATAGGATCACTGTTAAATTTCTTCGTGAGCGCATAGTTTACTCCTTTTCTCAGAAGAAATCGGACTTTCTCCACTGTGGACTTTGCGGTGAAAAGCAGGGCAGTGTACGTCTCGTCTGTAAAGTTTCCAACGCCAGCGGCGACAGAAGAATCCTGGATGCGCTTAATGTAGCCTGAAAATTCATTTTCCAGCCACAGCAATCTAAGCACACGGGCCTCAGGCATTTTCGCCTCCATCGAATATAAGGTGGTCGGGTCTTAAAAAAATATTGTTGTTGCTAGTAGCGCTGTGTGTGCGTCTTCTATTGCCGAGTGAGAAAGGCAGACTGTCCCCACACGCACCTGTACTTCCTTCACCGCTTGCTACAACCGAAAGAAGTAATTAGCACGAGAAATTGGCCGGGCACAGCTGGTTTACAACACGAAGCGCATGCGGCGAAACGCGCTTTGGGCGGTTGGCTCGCGACGCCCTCACGCGGAGCGCGCCGTCGTGACTGTATAGAAAAAGTTCCAATGTACACCCGGCGGCTGCTCAGGCTGTAAGGGAAGGAGCGAGCGCGCGCCTCTAGACCGGCCGTGGTCATGTAAAGCATTATTTACTCGGCTCCGGGAGCCTCGCGGCCGTTTAATCAAATGGATGTATATTAAAACTGGTATGGCTAACATATAGAAGAGGTGGTGACATGAAAATCATGATATGGGTGTAATGTTCGGCATGACAAACCTGCCATACTCATGGTGCGCACGCGGCCATTTCGCTAGCTTGAGGTGTACCAAATTTGGTATTGCATGACGTGACTGCATGGCGAACATAAATGACAGGTGGTAACATGATAATCATGACTTGTATGTCATGTAGGGCATGATTTACGTACCACACTTCTGGCGTGCTCGCGGCCGGTTCGCTTGCTTGACATACACCAAAACTGGTATTGCGTGACGTGACTGTATCATAATAATAATAATAATATCTGGGGTTTTACGTCCCAAAACCACGATATGATTATGAGAGACGCCGTAGTGGAGGGCTTCGGAAATTTCGACCATCTGGTGTTCTTTAACGTGCACCTAAATCTAAGTACACGGGCCTCTACCATTTCGCCTCCATCGAAATGCGACCGCCGCGGCCGGGATCGAACCCGCGACCTTCGGGTCAGCAGCCGAGCACCGTAACCGCTATACCACCGCGGCGGACTGTGACTGTATCACGAACATATATGACAGGTGGTAACATGAAAATCATGTCATGCATGTCATGTACGGGATGATTTACATGGCACTCTATTGGTGCGCTTACGGCTGTTTTGTTAAATGGATATTTACCAATTTACCAAAATTCGTATAGCATGAAATCAGTGCGTGACGAATATAAATGACAGGTTATGCATTATACGGACCAGAATATACGTTTCATTAGCATGGTATATACCATATTGTAAATTCCCGCATGCATGCATGACACACATGCGATATATGGTACACTATATGTCATGACATAAATGACTTCATTTGCATCAAAGACAAACAAGGCGATGTATGCAGCTCTTTGCTGCCTGCTTCGCATTACATCGATTCCCACAGTGCTTGGGATCTGCCGGAACAGCCAAAAGAGAACCGAATCCGCAGGACATGCAAAAATTGTTCGACAACGCTACTCATCTAAGCACCAGCCCGCACATTCCGCGCCGTCGAGCACATATGCCAGAACGGTCCTCTTTACCCGATGCAAAGGTCTATAGGCACGGCTGATCTCGCAAGGACACACCCCTCTAACACGACGTCCAAGTGTTCGCAAAGGTTGTTTCGCTAATAATGTGCCATTGTTTGTTGGCACTATAATCGCGTACATGTAGATACAAAACTTGAATTGCTGCTTATAGACATTACGACAGGCCGCAAGATCAAAGGCCTGTGCCTTGCCGAGTAACACTCGCCCAACAGAAGTCTTACGTCTCGTTCTATCGCAGGACAAGCTTTGCCGTGTAAGCAGCCTGGAGCACTTGTACCTGCTGTCAGGTGCGCCACTTCCAGACAAGGACGTCGTGACGCCAATTTTGGCCAAGGACTACGGGGAGCCAGTTTCGGACAAGGACGTCGTAGTGTCCCTGCTTGCACTCAGTAGTAGGCTACCTCGCCTGTCGTTTGTGCACGTCCACTACCGAAGTGTTGAGGCCGGCGGCCGCAATTGGCGGATGACGTGGATGCGGCGGGCTGCAGACCACCCGCAAGACGACTATGCTCTGTCTGAAAACGCTCCCTGCTTCCAGGGTTGCTCAACAGCGACATTTATCGGACTCGCGAAGCCGCTGAACAGGGGCTTCGAGCGGTTTCTTTAGTTTAAGGCATGGCTATATTCACAAAAGCCTCCTACCTAGTCAGATATGCTGAATTATATGGCGTCAACTGCCTTTCCTTTTTGCTCAACTTCTGTATCTGTACATTAACGAGCACATGCACAGGCTATTTACTGTTTACTTTCCATCTTGTCTCGCCAAAACCAGAAACCCAAGGCAGGCTATCTTGAGAAAGACGACATCGCTTCATTTTTTTTCATCCATTGTGAAACAGACTCTACCAATGGTAAGGGGGGAGGGCACTGCGTTAAAACTTTGTCTCCTCTGACGGGGATCCCAGCGCGCGCTTATGCGCGCATACGCCCGCAGGGATAGCTCAGCACTGTAACCCCCGTATTCACGAACCTAACTTAACCTTATCCTTATGACTTAAGTCGCCCTTAACCATAAGTCCGCCCTTAACGCGCTTCAAGAACGAACATTGTACTTATCGCAGAACTTTCCTCGTACTTATCGCCGTCATAAGTAAGGCTCGGTTAAGGTAGCCTATGACCTACCTTAAGGCTTCCTTGTAGACACACAACATGGCGGGGGACAACTATGCGCAGTTCGTTGATTATATGTGGACCGTAATAAAAAATATTGAACGGCACAGCGTATGCATACGCGTACCCGCCGCGGCGAATCCTCAGTGGAACCCGATGGAGACCTAAGATAGGCACGAATTTCTGTGTCGCTTCCGCTTTAGAAAAAGTGCCGTGAAGAAGTTGCTCGCAGTGCTGCCTCTGCAGGAAAATACCGATGGTGGTGGTGGTACACTGTTACAAAGTTCGTTCACGTTCATGGCCCGAAAGAAAGTCAACAACGCAGTACCTCAGGGTACTTTTGACGAGATCCGTCAAGACGCCGCGACATGGCCGCGATGCCGCACTCTTCGTAGTTTCATAATGGTTTCCTGGTGCGTCGTTTCATAATGAACGCAATTTAAGAAGGCAAAAGACTCTAAAGCGCTCAACCAATTGCATAAATCAAGTGAAGTAAAAAAAAGTAAGAGATAACGATAAACGCTGAAGCGAGCACGAAAATACCAACAACGAACAAAGCAAAAACAAACATCAGAAGACGTCGAAATAGCAATCGTGCTCTCGCGGCCAGACTGTGTCGACGGGGGTTCAACAAATGTGGCCAGACAAGGAATGCGGATTTCACCAAAAGCGGGCGGTGCCTTAGCAAACATTTTTGGTGTTTAGGCATGGGTGCTTTTGTGGATACCATTATTGGTTTCTTGCAATGAAACTAATTTATTGTTGCTCGAAGTAATCATTTTGTAACAAAACTTTACCTACCCTGGCTCCCAGGGCACATACTTGACGAGTTAAGGACGCCTTTCATAAGGCGCACTTATGGCAAGATAAGGCAGGTTTTTGAAACTCACCTTATCCTTTTCTTATACTTTTCTCTTCCTTTCGTAAGTAGCCTTACCGCGATAAGTTAAGGTCGGTTCGTGAATACGGCGGTAAGTGGTTTCATGTATCCAAAGCCCCCTGAACGTTGTCACCTCTTCTAATCGGATTGCATATTTGGCGGAAACGGCACTGTTATTCATTCTGGATGTTATGCGAAAGCCAGCTCTTATGCTGGTATTTACGATGACACATGCATGACGAGCCGAAGCGTTTAAGATAAGATACTGCCACTGCGGAGGAGCGTGTCTGCTGCTGTCCTTGAACGGTTACTTTTTTGATCGGCAATAAACAGCAATATGTTTACTTAATGCCTTGACTGGTCTATTTATTCACTTCCACCGCATTGTTGCACTGTGAACTGCTTTCAAGTTCCATTGGGTAATCCACCGCTACATCTGTGTATATACAGTAAACCACTTTACACCCTTAAAGGGGTTTTGCCGTGTCTATAACTAGCACCCTTACACCCTAGAAAAAGGGTGTTTTCACGTATCAAGACACCCATACCATAGGGCGTTTCCAATTGCCTAAACACCCTTATCACTGAAAAATGTGAAAAATAAAATCTACCAGTCAGGGAACACGCAATTACAGATGACATCAGCATAGAAGGTGCACGCATTCGTCAAACCATACACGCAACAGAACGTACTGTAAAATACCACATGGACGGAGCGCTCGTGCTACACAGCCTTACACTGACCATCTGGCATACACTGTAAACCACTTTGCACCCTTAAGGGTGTTTCAAGCAAGCAAAACACCCTTTTGCCTAACGAAAATTTGCAAAAATTAGGGTGTAAGGGTGTTTTCCTTATCTTAAGCCGCCGTTCAGTGCCGGTGGAGATATTCCTGTTCCGTATAAATGAACATTAAACATTAATAGAATAGACGTAACTTTATGGTACGCTTCCAGATAGCCCTGAAAGAGAAATATCCTTAATCTAAACTCAACTGAGATCGAAAGACATTTTAATGAGCGAGTCCCGGTTACCATCTGCCACGCTGTGGTAAACTGTAAGCAAAAAAAAAAAAAGCCGAGATGGGAGTAAATGGACTTGTCCTCTAGCGCACGCCCCAATGTTGGTTTTATATACTCCGTCCAGGGGAGTAAAAAATTTACCCCCCTTAAAGGAACCGACAACCAACTTTTGCGGTACCCGTTTTCTTGAGTGCAACGGGAAGCTTACCTGTCAGAGCTTCTAATCACGGGGTGGTAACGCGGAGAACGCCGTAAAACATTTGTAATCAGAGTTTTTCGATCTGCAGCGATTATGCAGTCTTAATATCACATGCTGCAAACAGTGAGAGGTGAGCGCGATAGCGATTATACGCCAGCAGTGGCGACAAGTTATGCCCTAAGTATAAAACGGCATTGTTACGTTTGCAAAGCCTGCGGTGCCGCGACTACTGCTTTCTAGCCTATTAAATTATTTTACAGTAGTTATAGCGTTTTTCTGAGGCTTCTTGTAGAAGTACTTTGGCCGTACACAGGTCGCTTTATCACATGTTAGTTAAGCCAAGCCAAGCTAAGCCTTCGAAAACGAAACAAGTTGTAGGATACACCAGCAGTCTTGTTCATGAAGTAGTAGCAATCCTCCACAGAACAGTAAGTCGATGGCATTTTGCGAACAGTAGCGCAAACTCGCGTGCTACTCTTCAAAAGTCCGATACGACGAGAGCAGACGAGAGTCGAGCTACGCGGGAAACGCCGCCGGACGCCTCGCGCATGCGCCGCAGCCTCCGTTTCATTGGAAGCCACGAAAGCAGCGCCGCATCTCATGCTTTACTTCTTTTACCTTAGAAACAAACGGGATTCGACAATAACATACATATTCAAAATTTCAGCCCTCGTTCTGGTGCGTGTAAAAGCATTGCACTACGTACAACAAAGTGCTTAAGACTGCATACGTCTAGTTCATGGCGCTCGCGCTAGGCTGCGCGACATACCGGTTTTTGTTACTTTTAAACGCGATTTAAAAATATAAATCCTACTCAGATCGCGAAAAGAATTCTCGAATTTGTCACTATAATTCACGGCCTTTTCATTTCCACCAGGATCTAATCACCCGTTCTGGCCAGTTGTCGGTCCCTTTAAGGCCGGAGGTTTTGGATGGACTGAGGGGAGTATTTGTTTACATCCATAGGGGAGCTTTTCCAGGTAAGTATATGGGTAAATTTTTAGAGCCATCGAAAAAAAAAATGCTTTTCGCTGTCGCACCGTGCGCCCGAGAATCTTTAAATAAATTAGCATCGAAACACGCAAACTCGATCACACGTACACAAACATGCACACAACATTCGCAAAGTAATACAACACACACTGACAACCGCTCGCCACCCGCGCTTTTTTTCTTTCTTTATTGCCTATGTACATACATACAGCAGTGAAAACAAATATATACCATACAAAGAACAAAAAAATAAAAATAAAAATATAATAATAAAAAAGTACAGTTTGCAAGCTTCTTAAAATTGCTTCATCTGTAGAAGGAAAGTAGATGATTTTTCAAGGGCTCGTTTATCTTTGTTAGACACAATATTAATGAGAACTAACAGACAATAACGCCAAGGAAAGTACAGGGGGTGTTATCTGTAGTATTTAAAATATAAATGTGAAGAAAGTAAAGTGAACGAAAAGATGACTTGCCGCCGGCAGGGACCGAACCTGCGACCTTCGAATAACGCGTCCGATGCTCTACCACTGAGCTACGGCGGCGGTCATCCTCCCGTCCACTTTCTGGGGTATATATGTTGATTTAAACCTAGGAGTGTTAGTCAGCGCCATCCGCAGCCAAGGCGGCGAGTGTGGAACACTCTTTTTTTGCCTCTTGGCGTCACGTAGCACGTGATCTTTTTACGAGCTGGCAGCTGACCAATAATTCCTCGCATACTACCTGAAGGCATTAAGTCTGCCAGGACGAGACCCTCGCTATGAATGAAGGAAAGTAGATGATTTTTCAAGGGCTCGTTTATATTTGTTAGACACAATATTAATGAGAACTAACAGACAATAACGCCAAGGAAAGTACAGGGAATGTTATCTGTAGTATTTAGAATATAAATGTGAAGAAATATTGTGTCTAACAAAGATAAACGAGCCCTTGAAAAATAATCTACTTTCCTTCATTCATAGCGAGGGTCTCGTCCGGGCAGACTTAATGCCTTCAGGTAGTATGCGAGGAATTATTGGTCAGCTGCCAGCTCGTAAAAAGATCACGTGCTACGTGACGCCAAGAGGCAAAAAAAGAGTGTTCCACACTCGCCGCCTTGGCTGCGGATGGCGCTGACTAACACTCCTAGGTGTAAATCAACATATATACCCCAGAAAGTGGACGGGAGGATGACCGCCGCCGTAGCTCAGTGGTAGAGCATCGGACGCGTTATTCGAAGGTCGCAGGTTCGGTCCCTGCCGGCGGCAAGTCATCTTTTCGTCCACTTTACTTTCTTCACATTTATATTCTAAATACTACAGATAACACCCCCTGTACTTCACTTGGCGTTATTGTCTGTTCTCATTAATATTGTTTCTAACAAAGATAAACGAGCCCTTGAAAAATCATCTACTTTCCTTCATTCATAGCGAGGGTCTCGTCCTGGCAGACTTAATGCCTTCAGGTAGTATGCGAGGAATTATTGGTCAGCTGCCAGCTCGTAAAAAGATCACGTGCTACGTGACGCCAACAGGCAAAAAAAGAGCGTTCCACACTCGCCGCCTTGGCTGCGGATGGCGCTGACTAACACTCCTAGGTTTAAATCAACATATATACCCCAGAAAGTGGACGGGAGGATGACCGCCGCCGTAGCTCAGTGGTAGAGCATCGGACGCGTTATTCGAAGGTCGCAGGTTCGGTCCCTGCCGGCGGCAAGTCATCTTTTCGTCCACTTTACTTTCTTCACATTTATATTCTAAATACTACAGATAACACCCCCTGTACTTCACTTGGCGTTATTGTCTGTTCTCATTAATATTGTTTCTAACAAAGATAAACGAGCCCTTGAAAAATCATCTACTTTCCTTCATTCATAGCGAGGGTCTCGTCCTGGCAGACTTAATGCCTTCAGGTAGTATGCGAGGAATTATTGGTCAGCTGCCAGCTCGTAAAAAGATCACACGCTACGTGACGCCAACAGGCAAAAAAAGAGCGTTCCACACTCGCCGCCTTGGCTGCGGATGGCGCTGACTAACACTCCTAGGTTTAAATCAACATATATACCCCAGAAAGTGGACGGGAGGATGACCGCCGCCGTAGCTCAGTGGTAGAGCATCGGACGCGTTATTCGAAGGTCGCAGGTTCGGTCCCTGCCGGCGGCAAGTCATCTTTTCGTCCACTTTACTTTCTTCACATTTATTTTATTTATTTTATTTATTTATTTTTACATACTGCAGCCCTGTGAAAGGGCTATTGCAGGAGTGGGATTATACAGTGCAGAAAAGGTCGCAGCAAACAAAAGATACACGAAAAGTAACAACAAGAACAATTTGCAACAATTAAGGAATTACACTTTTGTTATACATAATGACTTTCAACAAGAATAGAAACATAATCATTCAGGGGGAGTGAACGAATGTGCCCAGGTATGGAATTCCATAATTCTATAGTGCGGGGAAAGAAACTATACTTAAATGTGTCAGTGCGCGCAAATAAGGTAGAAAGATTAAGTTTATGGAAGTTACGCGTAGAGGAAGGCTTGGCAAAGGACAAAAAAGCTGTGTTTGAAATGCGATATGAATTATTGATTATGTTGTGCAAAAATTTTAATAATTCCACATCACGACGTACCGAAAGAGGTTCTAGCTTTAGCTCATGTAGGGCTGATGAGGGTGAGAAATAGCGGTCGTACCTGCGAAAAATGAAACGCGCAGCTTTCTTTTGAACCGCTTCCAGTCTGATTATGTCGCATTGTCGATAAGGTGACCAGACCGTGGAGGCATAATCGATGATAGGGCGAACAAGAGATTTATACATTAAAAGTTTAATATCTTTTGGGGCATTCTGCATTGTTCGACGTAAATATCCTAATTTTTTTAGGGCTTTAGAACATGTTAGGGCAATGTGAGTAGACCATGAGAGATCATGAGTAAATGTGACACCAAGATACTTGTACTGCATAACTCTGATTAAAGGGGAACCTTTGAAAGAGTATGTTGCAATAACCGGCATTACTTTTTTTGTGAAGGACAAAACAACGGTCTTTTTGAAATTAATGTTCATTTTCCATTTCTCACACCAAACACAAAACGAGTTAAAGGAATCGCTCAGACGCCTTTGGTCAGCTGTGGAAACAATCACGTCATATAAAGCACAATCATCGGCGTAAAGGCGAATGTTCGAGGATACATGTTCTGGAAGGTCATTTATATAAATTAAAAATAATAAAGGGCCCAGGACGGACCCTTGTGGAACCCCAGAAGCTACCTCTAGAACTGATGACCTTGTGGAACTGAAGTCGACGTACTGAGAGCGATTATGAAGGAAGCTAGCAATCCAATCGACTAAACGTGAATTTTTTAGGATGATGTGCAATTTATGCAGAAGATGAGGATGTAGTACCGTATCAAAGGCTTTGGAGAAGTCGATAAAAAGTGCATCGATTTGATTGCCCTGGTCTAAATGATACGCAATGTCGTGGGTGAATTCGGTCAGTTGCGTGACGGTGCTGAAACCACTTCTGAAGCCATGCTGTGCATTAGTTAAAATATGGTTTGACTCGAGAAAATCCATTATGTGCTTGTAGATTATATGCTCTAGCATTTTGCATGAATAGGGAGTTAAAGAAATGGGTCTATAATTAGTTATGTCGGACTTGCTACCTGATTTATACAAAGGTATTACTCTTGCAAGCTTCCAAGATGAAGGAACGGTACTAGTTTCTAAAGATTTCTTAAATATAATAACAAGGTAACGAGAGGTCCATTGAGAATAACGCAGTAAAAAAGAGTTCGGAACATCATCTGAGCCACTAGCTTTTTTGGTGTCTAGTTTTAAAATCAAATTAAGAACACCGCTAGCACTAATTGTAATGTCTTGAATGGAATGATCTGAATCATTATCAAAAACCGGATGCGCTTGACAATCAGACGCGTAGACAGAATGAAAGTATTTGTTGAATGCGTTAGATATGCGCATGGGATCATTTATACTTTCACCTTTGATAGTAAATGAAGATGCAGACTCAGTAATAGGCATGACCGAACGCCAAAACTTTCGTGGGTTATTTCTGAGCAGCGCCGATACCTCGACACCATAGAAGTCCCTGGCGAGCATTGTTTTCTGCTGAAGTTCCTCCTTGGCGGATGTGAATCTGGCATTGGCAATGGGGTCGTCATTGCATTTAGAGCGCCTGAGGCGCCTAACACGGCGAGATAGCTGCAATATCTCTCTGGTCATCCAAGGAATGGCGCGATTTCTTTTTTTGTTTTTAATGGGAACAAAGCGATGAATGCATAGATGTACAATGTTCTCAAACTCTCGAACTAATGCATTCACATCACTGTCCCTACTAAGCATAACGAATGGTTCATAGTTTTCAGATAAAGCTTCAAGAATGGATGAATCGTCAGAGCGATTGAAGTCGAAGAAAGTTTGAATGGTATTGTGTGGCTTGCAGACTGGGCGTTTGAAAGATATGAACACTGCCTTGTGATCGGAAATCCCATCAACTATTTCGCATTCTTTCAGCTCATCAACAAGGTCTGCACTAAAGAAAACCAGGTCTAGGCATGCATTCTGTCTTGTAGCCAAATCAACTACTTGCGTAAGCCCGAAAAACAGCGAAAAATTAACCAGATCGTTACCTGAAGAACCATGATATGAAAGGGAGGGCCAGTGAATACCAGGCGTGTTAAAGTCGCCCATTAGAACTAGACTACATGCATGGAAGTTGTGCATGTTGATGTAATCAGCAAGAAGAGAAAAGTTATCAGGTGATGAGCCAGGTGGATGATAAAAAACCGAGAGGATAATAGGTTTATTGCCTATGTACAGTTTACACCAAACGGATTCGAGCTCGGCTGGGGGAGAGATAACAGAAAACTTTAGATCTGATTTTAGAAAAAGGGCGACTCCACCACCCTTGCCAGTTTTACGGTCTGTTCGTACAGCTACATAACCGGGTGGTGTGAATTCAGAGTCAAATATTTCATCGTGAAGCCAAGTCTCAGTGACACCAATAAAATGAGGTGTGTAAGTTGTTACAAGAGAAAGGAACTGCGGGAATTTGTTGATTAAACTTCTTGCATTGAGGAGTAGGAAAGTGGTATTACACGAGTCATGCACTTGTCATGCTGAAGTCGATGTAGCTGGGAGGGTGTCTGACAATCTTGGAAGGACGTTGGAATGGTTCACCGAAGTATTTATAGACAGACCCGATTCGTTCACGAGGGAGCTTGATGCGTCATCCCAGCTGAAGCGAACACCGTCTATGAAAGCATGGTCGTAACGCAATTTTACCTTAGAACCTCGGTCACGAAACGAAGAGGTCGCTGCCCAAAGTTTTTTACGAGTGGCACGCACTTTAACTGAAAAGTCTTCAGTGATGTAAAACTGTGTTCCCTTTAGTTTTGAAACAGTTTTCATTATTTCATTTTTGTTGCTGAAGTTCAGTATTCGCAATATAACTGGGCGTGATCGACCTTCTCGTCTGGTGCCAATTCTGTGACAGCGCTCAACAGGCGGGCAAGGAACTTCAAGTTTTTCTGTGAAAATTTGGTTGACCTTTGCCAAAAGTGTGTCAGTGTTATCACTGTCTGATTCATCAATTCCATGTATAATTATGTTGTTACGCCTGGAACGGTTTTCAAGGTCATCATTCTTTTTTGCCAAGTCCGAAACAGCCCTAGATAAGGAGCTTATGTCAGAGCAGAATTGACCGGATGAAACAACAGGATCGGCGGCGGTTTTTTCAAGAGCGCTTACACGTGATTCCAAGGCATCGAAACGCTTATTGACAGTTTGCTGAAAGGACTTGATATCGGCAATATCTCGAACAATTTGTCTCTGTCCAGCCAACAGTTCGCTCAGCATTTCAGAAATATTGCTTGGGCTGTTATCGGACTCAGCTGACGTATTACACAATGCACTGCTACGAGTCACATTTTTCGTTAATTTAGGGGGACCAGGATTTGCCTCTATGTCACCGCTAAGTAAAAGCCTGCTTACGCAATAAAATGCACTTGCAATAGAAGATAGAAAGCTCTGTGGGCAAGAGAGCAGCAGCAAACAGCGATCATCTGATCTAAAGCAATGGGCATAATCGCAGTACGATACCTGCATGAAAAGCAAGACGCGGTTTAGCATCCCGTCGGTTCTGCTGCCGTCTTGCCCACTGACGAGAGAAGCCGGATCCACGGTATTTACGCTTTTTGCAGAGCACGTCACAGTACAGCGCCGGCCGCTGAATGGTGCAGCCGATGACGTCGCGTATGACCAGGAAGCATGTGGCGCGATGACGGGGCTGCAAACGTACATGCCAAAGCTGTCGCACGCAGGCGCGACAGGGCAGTCCAGGCGCAGGCCATCACGCGCGGACATAGGTAGAGGCGTTGAGTACAGCACATGGTCAGCGCTTTGGTTCGGTAGGAATCCTTGAGGCGATATTCCATCGATGAAAGTCAAGGGCGAACAGCAAAGAAACTGCATGAAAAGCAAGACGCGGTTTAGCATCCCGTCGGTTCTGCTGCCGTCTTGCCCACTCTAAATACTACAGATAACACCCCCTGTACTTTCCTTGGCGTTATTGTCTGTTAGTTCTCATTAATATTGTGTCTAACAAAGATAAACGAGCCCTTGAAAAATCATCTACTTTCCTTCATTCATAGCGAGGGTCTCGACCTGGCAGACTTAATGCCTTCAGGTAGTATGCGAGGAATTATTGGTCAGCTGCCAGCTCGTAAAAAGATCACGTGCTACGTGACGCCAACAGGCAAAAAAAGAGTGTTCCACACTCGCCGCCTTGGCTGCGGATGGCGCTGACTAACACTCCTAGGTGTAAATCAACATATATACCCCAGAAAGTGGACGGGAGGATGACCGCCGCCGTAGCTCAGTGGTAGAGCATCGGACGCGTTATTCGAAGGTCGCAGGTTCGGTCCCTGCCGGCGGCAAGTCATCTTTTCGTCCACTTTACTTTCTTCACATTTATATTCTAAATACTACAGATAACACCCCCTGTACTTTCCTTGGCGTTATTGTCTGTTAGTTCTCATTAATATTGTGTCTAACAAAGATAAACGAGCCCTTGAAAAATCATCTACTTTCCTTCATTCATAGCGAGGGTCTCGTCCTGGCAGACTTAATGCCTTCAGGTAGTATGCGAGGAATTATTGGTCAGCTGCCAGCTCGTAAAAAGATCACGTGCTACGTGACGCCAACAGGCAAAAAAAGAGTGTTCCACACTCGCCGCCTTGGCTGCGGATGGCGCTGACTAACACTCCTAGGTTTAAATCAACATATATACCCCAGAAAGTGGACGGGAGGATGACCGCCACCGTAGCTCAGTGGTAGAGCATCGGACGCGTTATTCGAAGGTCGCAGGTTCGGTCCCTGCCGGCGGCAAGTCATCTTTTCGTCCACTTTACTTTCTTCACATTTATATTCTAAATACTACAGATAACACCCCCTGTACTTTCCTTGGCGTTATTGTCTGTTAGTTCTCATTAATATTGTGTCTAACAAAGATAAACGAGCCCTTGAAAAATCATCTACTTTCCTTCATTCATAGCGAGGGTCTCGTCCTGGCAGACTTAATGCCTTCAGGTAGTATGCGAGGAATTATTGGTCAGCTGCCAGCTCGTAAAAAGATCACGTGCTACGTGACGCCAACAGGCAAAAAAAGAGTGTTCCACACTCGCCGCCTTGGCTGCGGATGGCGCTGACTAACACTCCTAGGTTTAAATCAACATATATACCCCAGAAAGTGGACGGGAGGATGACCGCCGCCGTAGCTCAGTGGTAGAGCATCGGACGCGTTATTCGAAGGTCGCAGGTTCGGTCCCTGCCGGCGGCAAGTCATCTTTTCGTCCACTTTACTTTCTTCACATTTATATTCTAAATACTACAGATAACACCCCCTGTACTTTCCTTGGCGTTATTGTCTGTTAGTTCTCATTAATATTGTGTCTAACAAAGATAAACGAGCCCTTGAAAAATCATCTACTTTCCTTCATTCATAGCGAGGGTCTCGTCCTGGCAGACTTAATGCCTTCAGGTAGTATGCGAGGAATTATTGGTCAGCTGCCAGCTCGTAAAAAGATCACGTGCTACGTGACGCCAACAGGCAAAAAAAGAGCGTTCCACACTCGCCGCCTTGGCTGCGGATGGCGCTGACTAACACTCCTAGGTTTAAATCAACATATATACCCCAGAAAGTGGACGGGAGGATGACCGCCGCCGTAGCTCAGTGGTAGAGCATCGGACGCGTTATTTGAAGGTCGCAGGTTCGGTCCCTGCCGGCGGCAAGTCATCTTTTCGTCCACTTTACTTTCTTCATATTTATATTCTAAATACTACAGATAACACCCCCTGTACTTTCCTTGGCGTTATTGTCTGTTAGTTCTCATTAATATTTCATCTGTAGAAGGCTTTCTACTTGATGAAGCCAATCCGGTACATCTTCCTGGACCTTTTGTGTTTCCCCAAATGAACATATAGACTCGAAAAATTATTGTCGAACCGGACGTGCATTAATATCAGCATGGCGCACCGCCATTCTTGACTGCCATATACTGTGCAGGCCCAGTAACATGACTAGATCGAATGGTACCCCTTCCTCATTTTCAACCGGGAGAAATCTGATGCCGTAGCCGTCGAGGGGCAAACCCGCGCTTCACAACCAAACTTTGGTCACCGCGTATATACAGGCACCACATCTTGACCTCCAATGTAGCTCAGATGGGACACTATTTTCCGTGTAATTAATCAACAAATATTCATGGCGTACGTGTAGATTTGCGGTGGGCTTATAGATACCACTGAGGCACACCTATCTTTTACTATAAACCCGCCTAACATTCAACGCCTTTTTAATTAACGAATTTTGATTATCAGCTGGCACTCTGTCGCATGGGATGTATCCGCCTGAGCAGTACTGTGCGTGAGCCTGTAAAATGCACGTAATCGTACACGAACCACGAGCGGCCGTGCACGAACGCTTCAGCGGCACACATTCACCAGCAACATCGGCGAAGAACCGCGTCGCCCCGCCGGTATACCGCGCTGTGGCCGACGGCGTCGCTAGGCCTCTCCCAGGAGTACGGCACGGCTATACGATGAACGACAGCTCGCGATCACAAAATGCTTGCTGCTGTACAGTTTTCGTCGCCGTTATTTTACACACACACACTGCCGCTATCCGAGTCCGCTATCCGCGTTGAGCTACGGAGCGATGCACTTACAACGAACGAGACGGCTCGCAGTCGCGGTTCCTGTTGCTCGCAGTGCATCGGCGGTCGCATGTTGGTTCAGTCTGTCTCGTATCGGCGCTGGCCTTCTCGCTAGACGTTTGGCAGCGGTGGTTGCATGGCACAAAAGAGACAATTTAAACTTATTCATTACAGCAGCTTTTATTTTCTGTGAAACATATTCTTTGCTTCACCGGTGGCCGGTGCGAGCTCGTAGAACTCACCACGGCGACCGGTGTGGCGGTGCGAGTTCGCTACGCCGCCGGCTTGGTACCGACAATGTATCGAAGCCTTCTTACCGCTTAGAAGTTGCAGCCGGTGAAACATCATTTCGGTGACCCTCCGAGAAGCAAGCGTTTCCGGTGGTTGGGGCGAGCGCGTCGCCGGCGCAGCTCTCATACCGGCCGCCGGCCGGCTTGATGCCGACGACGTAGTGAAGCCAACTTCTCACTGCTTCGAAGTTTTAGACGGTGAAACTCCAGAAACAACCCGCTGACGATCGCAACAGCTTACTTTTGTTACCGATGAAATTATTCTTCGCACTTCTTCGTAACTCGGCAAGTTGAGGCGAGGTATCCGTGGCGTGTCGGAGGCTTGCACTCGTGTGCATGGGCATTGCCACTTGACGGGAGAATAAACACGGGACAGCCAGCTCGATGTGTTCGCGGTCGGACGCTGGCGCGAGTTGAACTTGTCTCTGACCAGAACGGTCAAGTGGAGAAAATAGTCCTACACGTCTACACAAACCAACCAGCCGTTGCAAATCCTCGCTGCAAACAGATGCCCGTACACACACGCACATTCACACACACGCACGCACACACGACCGAAAACGGTTTCTAAAACTCCTATAGGGAGTTTTTAACCACGTGACACGCACGTCACGACCAAACATACTTTTTAAACCTCCCGTAGGGAGTTTCTAACCACGTGATCTAAAACTCCGTGGGGGGTTTAACAAGGTCATGTCGTTCATAAACTCCCTCATTAAGCAAGGGGCGTTTTACGACGACATGTGCCGACTTCACTCCGCTACCAGGGACTAAATGATTGGGGCATGGGGGTTTTCGGGGCTCATATGCTGGAAAAGCTCCCATCTCGGCTAATTTTTGCTTACAGTGTACGAGTGATAGGCCTTAGTCTACGAGAAGTACTTCTCGCAAACGTAGTCACGAGGCGTGCGCTTTCGATCTTTCCTTGGTATGGCACGAGCCCGCACTTCCAACTGCACCGGGTCAGTAGGAGCTTTGAAAATCACAAGCCATACAACACTGCCCTCTTAATTAATTATATTACTTAGCACCCTCTAGTGTTTATTGGCATTACTGTACGATTGAGACGATGGCAATGAGTGATGTGAGGAAACCGAAAAATTTCATCATGTAAGATTTCTGATAAATTCGGTCCGTCACTTAGCAGGCGAATATCGTGTCTACTAAGTATGAAAATAATCAAAAAGTAGGCCATGCCTTTAAGAGGGGGATCACACTTTCTGCGAGATGTGAGTCGCGCACAGCAACACACTGATTTCAGCGTCATTGACTGCAGCACGTGGCTTCAGTTAGGCTCCCATTGCGAGAAGCTCAATGCGGCCACTCTAGAAGCGCCACGAACCAACACAGAAAAAAAGTGGGGCTCATTACGTAAGAAAAACAGAGTATGTGCATTGCCTACGGTATGTAACGAAATGCAGGGAAAGAACAACTCCGCTTGCAGACTTGCAGACCATCGCCATGGTATAGGTAGGGCCTGCGTTAATAATATCCGGGATTTAACGTCCCAAAACCACGATATGATTATGAGAGACGCCGTAGTGGAGTGCTCCGGAATACTTGACCATCCGGTGTTCTTTAACGTGCACTAACATCGCACAGTACACGGGCCCCTAGCATTTCGCATTCATCGAAATGCGACCGCCGCGGCCAGGATCGAACTCGCGACCTTCCGGTTAGCAGCCGAGCACCGTATTTACTGCTCCACCAAGGCCGACAAGGCCTGCGTTGAGAGCAATGTTTACCTTCTGGCAGCACGGTAACAGGGCAGTTCAATGCCTTGCAACTGTTATAATAGGGGGTACACCCCCCTATTGTAAGAGTTGCACACACACTAGCGATGTGTATGTGTGCTTCTATTCGTTTTCTGTCCCCTCTCGGCGCGCTTTTTCACGCTCAACAGTGAACTAATTGACTAAAAAAAAGAAAGATATTCGTGGAAGGTTGCTCAACGTGCCTTTAACAACTTTCAGTGTAATCCACTATTTGAGAAACATCACCTCGTGAGGTGCTACGTTGTCTATCGGTAAACAAAGGCACGACACAGAGAATAAACATAAAACGGCTTTTCGAGAACCTTCCACGTCACTTGCTCACATAAGCAAAAGATTTCAACTCGTAATGAAAATATTGAATGGGTCCTGACGAGAGACTTTTTAACGAACTTTACCATGTAAAAATAGAAACAAGCTATTTTGTCCAGAATAAAACTGGCCGCAAGAACCGGGTTTCAAGCCGCGACCTCCTGCAATTCTACAGACCAGCATAATATAATAATAATAATTGTTGGGGTTTAGCGTCCCAAAACCCCGATATGATTATGAGAGACGCCGTAGTGGAGGGCTCCGGAAATTTCGACCACCTGGGGTTCTTTAACATACACCTAAATCTAAGTACACGGTCCTCTTGCGTATTCGTCTCCATCGAAAATATGGCCACCGCGGCCGGTATTCGATCCCGCGACCTGCGGGTCAGCAGTCGAGCACCTTATTCACTAGAACACCCTGAAGGGTTGCAGATCAGCATAGGCAGTCAAACAAGAAGGCGGGTTTTACGATACTTTATATCAGTCTAATCTGTTTCAGCCCTCTTTCACCAACACTTAGCGGAGAGGAAAACGCGGCCTGGGTAGCATGTCATGAGCATAATGAAGTCGGTGCTTTCCGGCGTCTTTAGTTATCGACTAAAACGCGTTCTTGGGCTAGTTGGTGCATGGTCTGACAAAAATTTGGAGGCACAAACGAACGAGGACAAGAAATGACAGGAGTGGTGCCAAACTAAAAACTGTTTTATTGGAAAGAACATTGCATTCCAGGTAGCCTCACGCGCATGGGCGAGTCACATTGACAATCACGGTAACAGAATGACAACCTACTGTGAGTTATCAAGACTTGTCTAAAAAGTGCAATTCGTTAGCGATATAAATTCAAGGAAGGCACACTAACACATTGGGCACTCTTCTTATTTATGCAAAAAGCCTCCAACAATTCTCTGGCCACCTGGTTTCGAATTTTCCCAAGCACCCTGGTTTCGAAAAACCGGGGCGCGCATGCGCAAGACTTGCAGTGCGAAGGCAAGTGTAAACCAGATACATTGTTAAGGGAGGCTTCATGTTCCTTTAATCGAAACATCGCCCAGTCTGGCCGATGCATGTCCTACCACAGCTGAGGGGTATTTCGTAAACCACCCCAACTACGCATGGGCAATACGGTTTTACATGCTGTATGTCACAGGCGGCCTTATTGCTTTTCTCAGACACACGGGCGCATAGCCGCGAGAGATTGTTAGGGGCGCTGTTGAAACTAAGGTGACTTTATTAAAATGATTCTTTTTAAGAAGATCATTGAACAATATTGGGCTTGCAAAGGTATTGTTGCTTTACCTCTGCTTGTAATGGAGCTTTAAAGAAAAATGTCTGTGGGAAGCGATTATGACACGGCAAGACGTCTTGTAAAAGCGCAAAATATTGAATTCATAAATTGAGGCCAACTGAAATTAGGGACGGCAAGCCTCTGTCTACACATCTTGAAACCCGTGATCGTCATCACCGCCTCCCAAGCTTGTAATATTTTCTGGAAGTTAGCTTTTTTCACACTACAAAAACAGCAGCGCTAAAGGACGTTCTTGCTTTAGAACTTTTAAGAAACCCGTGGGAGCCAACAACAATATAATCGGACGAAATGTATTGAAGAGGCAGGGGATGCGAAGAAGGGCAGCACGCTCTTTCGAGAGTTCGTCGTTATCAAGCGCAGCCAAGCGACATGTAAGCCTCCTTTCATTGCAACAGAACTGCTGATTCACGGTCGAGCAGCCCAACCGGCCGCTCGTTGCATGCGCTGCGGTTATCAGTCGTCAACTTACGTTCGCGCTCGCTGCTTGTAGCGGATATCGTCGTCGTGCTTTTTTTTTTATGTATTGTGGTTTGCTCGATTCGCGCGACTACGGCAGTGTCATCGCGCGAATTTTGAACGTTGAAGGTCCGTACGCCATGTGGTGTGAAAAAAGGTGAACTAAAAGCGATGTCGCGAATTCCTAGGTATGTGTGTGTCTGTGTCTGTGTGTGTGCGAGTGTGTCTGTGTGTGTGTGTGTGTGTGTGTGTGTGTGTGTGTGTGTGTTTGTTTGTTTGTTTGTTTGTTTGTTTGTTTGTTTGTTTGTTTGTTTGTTTGTTTGTTTGTTTGTAGCTGCTGCTCCTGAGGCCCCTCTCGGGCAACCACGAAAAAGGTAGGGGTATGCAGCGACAGGCAAAAGAAGGAAAGAAGTGGAAATTTTAAGGGCTCCTTTTTCTTTGTTATGCACAATATTAATGAGCACTAACAGACAAACTGTTGTTTGTCTGTTAGTGCTCATTAATATTGTGTATAACAAAGAAAAACAAGCCCTTAAAATTTCCACTTCTTTCCTTCATTCATAGCGAGGGTCTCGTGCTGGCAGACTTGATGCTTTAAGGAAGTATGCGAGGGATTATTGGTCAGCTGCCAGCTCGTACTATGTTGACGTACTACGTGACGCCAACAGGCGGAAAAAGAGTGTTCCACACTCGCAGTCATGGCTACTGTTGGCGCTGACTGACGCTCCCACTTAGTGTAGAGTGTACTAGATAGGGGTAGTGGGACGAGGGCGAGCTCTCCGGTGAGGCCATTTGCATCGACGACAGAAGATGGCGCCACTGCGACTTTCACCTGGGCGCCGCGAGTGCGCTGGGCTGGCCGCCTACGAACCTATTCGTGCACCCCCGCTCTTATTCAGTTTCTAAAGTAAATCCGCGTACTTTATCAACAAATCAGTCGGCCAAAACTGTTTATTGCATTTGAAAACAAGCAGGAACATTTTATTCACAACAGGATACATCGGCAGCAAACGTGCGTGAGCGAGTTCAAGGCTCATGAATTTGCGCACACTTTTTATCTAAGTAGTCCTGCTCAGTTTAATGTGCTTGGCTCTCTGACGCTTAGTGCTATTAGCACTGTTGAGGCCTTTAACCAAAAGGTGCAGGCGCGTAAGAACATAAAAAAAAAATGTGCGAAGCTTGCACTAAGGCACGCAAGGCTGGAAACAGCGAAACTGGGCGCCCGTCCTGTGTACTTCCCTTCGTCAGTGTTTTTTCACGCAGTCCTGCTGTGTGTTCAAGAATGCTACATGTGTTCAAGTAGTGGGATTTACCCAATTTCTGTGGCACATACGCGTTTATGATTTGTTGGGCTAGCTGTTGCCTTCGTAATTTTTAGACCAGTAGTGAGTATAGTAGGATTTACCCAATTTCTGTGGCACAAACCCATTTTTTGTTAGATTTTCTGGCAGGCCGAACACACAAATTACGGCTAGCTTAAACAGCTTCGCTGTTAAAAGAAACAACTTTGAGACTATCCTCCCTGTGAAATGCACAGCCCACGATGTTGCAAGGAAGAAAGTTCTTGCTTACAAGGGCCACAACATCGGATATGCTGTTTCTTTGAAGCCTGTTGACGCTAGAACATTCTGTGAATAGGTCCTCAACTGTAGAGATGGAAGTGTGAAGCTCCTTTGATGGATATAGAAGACCGCCCCGGCCACACTGCTCTGTGAACCCTGACGGGAGCCGATTCTCCGCTGCCTCACTTGGATTTAGATGAAGATCCCTGCATGATGAACAGTCACACTTCAAAACAAATTTCGTGGCTACATAAGCCGCCATGTAGCAGACCAGCCATGAGTCACTCTTTTCCACAACTAAATACAAGTGGTGACTGCAAGGAGCTGGGGTTAAAACCAAACATTGCTGTGCTTCATCCAACTTGCCCTGCATGAGCAGCTCATCGATTTTCTTAGGTGTGACGCCTAAGAATATACTTTGCTTCAGACTTTGTACTTTGTCACTCAATATATTCTTTGCTTCAAAATGAAGTTCGCAGACAGCGTCAGTCGCTTTTGTCTGCACAGCGGAGATTCCACTCCCTCACTCGACGACGCTCGATGTCTTCGGGCACGCCAGACAGTTTAGGGACATTTTTCACACCACCGTATCCTGTCTTGCAACCAGATGGAAAACAGTAATTTCTGTGACGTGGTTTGCTCATCTTGCGAGACTTTCACTCAAAAAACAGCACGCAAGGGCGATAATGCCAAAAAGTTCTGCGGAACATGGCGAGGCGCGCCGCCAATGCCAGGTGAAAGGCACTGCAACGCCGCCCCGCGGCTGGTTAGAATTTCCGTACTTTGAGGCTCACTGCGCGCCATTGCCGCCGGCTCTCCCTCGCCCCACTACCCCTATCGTTTAAGTGTACACGGGGGGGGGATGGCCGCCGCGGTAGCTCATTTGGTAGAGCATCGGACGCGTTATTCGGAGGTCGCAGGTTCGGTCCCTGCCCGCGGCAAGCTATCTTTTCGTCCACTTTTCTTTCTTCACATTTACATTACATTTACTACTAATGACAGGCAAAAGAAGGCAGACGAACGGAGAGTGCACGTGTGGTATGAGCCAACTGAGCGCACGTGCGTGGGCGAAGTATGTTGTGAATATCCCCTCGTTTTTTTTTTCTTTTTTTGTAGTCAGACGTATAGTTTTCCACTAGTGTGGTTAGTTGGGCTAGTTGGCATGCATCAACCGCAAAAACAGCACAAATACGAGGCGAAACACATCTAAAGGAATGACAAGAGCGCAGTTTTGTAATTGCTGCATATTTATTTCTGTCATTGCTAAATAAACTAACTGAATAACAGTTAAACAAAATTCAGTTGTAGATCTTCATGTCAATCAAATGTAGATTGCTCGAATGTCTTTTCTGCCGGCTACCCTTCATATATGCGTCATCAGCATTCGGACCAGGAAAAACAAAGGCGCTGGAAGTGTGCGTGTCGTGAAAGAAACCCATCACTTCAACTGCGCTTGTTCTACGAACAAGTTGCTAGATTATGCTACAAGCAGAAATTTGACAGGATACGCTCGCTCCCACCCGCCGTGTATGGTACACCTTAGCGGGTTATGCGTCGCAGTGTTTAGCTCGAAGACGCGGGTTCGATTTCCACCTATGACAGGTACATTTCACGGCAGCGAAATTCAGGTACACCCGATTGTATATTCTCGTGCATGCCAAGTGCTCAGAAGTCCCCGACTACTGCGCTCTCCATGATTACATCAAACTCGCTCCAAGGAGACGCGGGCGCTTGCGCATAGACCTTTTTCAAGCAATCCCAGAGCGCCCCGCGTGTGCGCGGAGCACTATGGGAAAATTGTGTACGCCGAGCGAGCCGGCTGTTCGCTCACCTGCTGCTCGTTGGCGCCGTGATATCGGTGGGACCACGAAACGAAAGAAGACGTCGCCGCCTCTTGACTATTCTTACGCCGTAAATACTGTACACATCCGGACGCATCTGCATGTATCTCCAAAATAGAAAAATTTCACTTTGAAGCTCATGATGTTGGGCGCGGAGATCTCGGCGCCAAATTTAGAAATGAAACTTTCCCCTTCATTTTATCCTCTACTGTTCTGCCTATGACGATGAAATTAACGAGATCAGTGTTTCCAGAGTACAGTTTATCAATCTAAGCCCATTCACTCTTTCACTTTAGGGCGGCTTATTTAATGTTCCAAACCGACAAAGACAATTAGAGAGGCCGTAGTGAAGGGCCCCGGCTAAAAGCGACACCCTCGGGGTCCCTAACAGGCCCTGGCATAGCACAGCGCTCGGGTTTCTGAAATTTCACCTTCATCAAAATGCGACCACTGCAGCCGGAATCGAATACGCGTCCTTGGGATCAAAAGCCTCACCACTATATTCTAGGCACTATAGTGACCACTGAGCTCCAGCGGCGGGTGGTGAAGGCGATAACCTTGTCCCTGTTGCTATTTACCATAGTTGCGCACCGCGATGAAGAATCATACTCGTCGCGTAACGAAAAAGTGTGGCCGCGTGATGTCGGGAATCGCACCCTTTCAACTCTGTAGATTTTATCGATATATTTCTGAAGCGTGCGTCGAGCACGGCAGCAGCGCCATCGCCCCTGCGCGACGTCATGTGCCGTAACTCGTAGTATCTGTATAGGCACCATGCATACGTTAGGAGCTGCCACAGTCGCGCGCGGCCTCCAGCGCCACAGCGGCCACGGCAGCAAACTTGACGGGATATGGGAGGAGACGACGCAAGCGGCAGCAAGCCACTGGGCAGTGTCTTGCTGCTTCGCTCGACGCGTTTTCATTTCCGTTCGCTTTCAAAAGACGTTAAATTGTTAGCAGCTGCCACAGACCCTTGATGTTAAAGTGTATGCTTCTTTTCGACAGACCTCGTGCACCCTCAGGCGAACGCGGCAGCGTAAAATGCACGAGCAGGGAAAGACGACACGGAGGCCGCGGGCTCGTTGAGCGAAACTGCGCACCGCTTCGTTCACCAAACGATCACAGCTTGTCACTCTCAGACTAACGTGGCAGCAGACTTGGCGGCTGCTTGAAAGAGACGACAACACCGGCGATTGCACTGCGTTCACTGCGCCGATTTCAACAAGTGCAGCCGAGCGGTTGTCACAGCGGCTGTTAGCTAGCCATGACACTGCAAAGCGTGTCAATTATTATTACATTTGGGTTCAGAGAGCTACGTGCTATAGATGGTTTCTTCCGAGAAGCTAATCCAAATAAGGGCAGAGAGCTTCTGGTTCGAAGCTAGGCTGGCGAGGCATGTTCACGGTTTCGTGGAAGAGACGCTGCTCGGCGGATCGTCAGTCACGGGGAAGTGCGAACTACAGATGCGAATAAACGCGACGGGAAGATCCGTGAAAATCGAGGTATGTCGCTTAAGTTTGCTTTTTCTTAGTTACAGGTCATGTAATATTTTCTTATCACTTAAAGCAGGGACATCCGTGCGGCCAACTGGAAGTGCCGTGCCGTAGTCGCAGGAAAGCATAAAACTGCCGCGGCAGTTCCATCGTGCCTGAATGAAATTACTTGTGCATCGAAGACAAGCAAACCGCGATCATGGGGCTTTCGTTTAATTAAAAACGTCTACCCGTGAAACACTCAACTGTGGCAATAACAAAAAATGAAAAAAAAAAAAAAAATGAGCGAGTTTTTTTTTTCTCTCCTTTTGTCAGCTTCATAACAAATAATCTGGAGGAACTTCTGCCTCTACAGTTAAGGCAAAGAACATCGACGTCGAGCACGTGCTGAGGTTTTTCGGCAGCACTGGGTGCACTTTGTCTGACGTGCTCCGGGCAGAGGCCAGCGACGCGGCATCGCAGTCCCACCTCATGCTCTTTCCTGCCTCTACTCAAACGCTGAGCTTGTTTGTTTTGAAACGGATTATTTGCTCCTTTTTATGTAGGCTCTCAGGCAAGCTGCTCAGTATAGGCCTCGTGCGCTCAGTTGATGGCGCCACCGCTCTCCGAGTGCGCAGCGCAATGCGGTCGCTTAGCGCATTTTGTCCCTGTTCCCTTCCCGGTGCGTAGCTCGAAGTTGTGTGCGGTGAACGTCGATGCGTGAAAATGGCAACGAAAAACGAGCCCCGCTTGCTTTTTGTGGCTACGAATGAAGAGCAAACGTAAGAATACTTCTAACGAAGTAGTTCGCTTCGACGTGGCGACTTGTATGCCGCTAATCACGTTTACTGCGGGAGGTAAAAACTGCACAATGCCGTCGGTCCGTCGAAAATATTCGGAAAATGCGCCGCAGAAATGAAGAGCGTGGAGTACGACGTGCGTGGCATACGATAGAAAATACTTTTTATCGGCAGCCTCGCACGTCGCTTGTCCTATGACCGGCGCGCATTAGCAGAAAGCTGGGATAGTTGAAATGACATGTTAGTAACGATAAAGAGATAAGATACCGCATGAAGTGCCCGTCTCTTAGTTTTCTAGCGCCGCTGTTAGTACGTCGATTTGGTTGGTTGGTAACAACTTTATTGAAGGTCCTGCAGTGCTTTCGCCGACCGGGCTTGAGGTCACTTCCTTAAATTATAGTTTTGAACATGTGCGACTGTGTTTTTTGTCTAGGCATTCCGATCATTAAGCCGATGCTGAGGCACTTCAGCCCGACTGTCGTGCACAGCCGACAAAGTGGGCACTGCAGAGAACTGTTTTGCCTCGCAATGGTTGCCACAAACCTCCGTTCGGGCTAAAAATAAAAGGAACAAGGGAACCAACACTGTGTCAATACTACCTGGAGCAGTAGCGTAGCCACAAATATTTTTTTTTTTCGGCGTGTGTTCAACCATACTTTATATATGTTCGCCCGTGCGTTTGTATGTATGCGTGTATACATACACATGCAAAGTTTAACAAAAATTCGAGGTGGTGGAGTGGGAGGGGGTTTGAATCACCCTGGTTACGCCAGTGACTTGGAGAGAAAGCGAAAGAAACCGTGCAAAGATAGGACGCGTTTGCTTATCGGGCGCGCCGAACGGCTGCGTTTCAACGTATTTCGCCGATGAGCCTCGAACGACTTCCATAGATAATGAGAAAATTGCACCGTCGGCAGTTTCCCGGCCGTGTTCTTGTAGCTGTTATGACATGAGTCGACTTTTTCTGCCGCGTGCACACGCTTATGCTGCTAGAGGCCATTGCCAACCCGCTGCGGCCAAGCGCGGCTGAGCGGAGGGAACAGGGACATTTTGCCAGCAGCCGCCGCAGTGGCGCTGCATGTCCGATTTGAAACAGCAGCGCACAAGGTCTATATACAAGCAGTATGTCGAAGTGCCACATCAGGAAGTGGCCGAACTATCAGGACGCATGTTATTAAACAGAAATGCTTCGGCAAATGAGCGTTTCTGCATAATTACTGCAACAAAGGTGTGAAGTAATACCTTTTGACACTTCGTCTTGGCAATGAGTCTGCTCTGCGATGTACATTTAGGGCACTTATTTAGGCCGGTACATTTTTTTTTTTTGTATCTCCAAGGCGCACAGGGTAATTGACATGCTAGGCAAACGTGCATGTTGCGTATGGTCTCGGATTGGAAACCAGTAAAATCGCGTACTTGGAGAATTGCTGTAGGTGTTACTGCACCCAACAACGCAGCAATTATTCTTAGAGTTTGGCATAACCGACACAAAACGAACAGCCCGCGAGAATGGCGCGCGCCGTCATCGCTGAAACGCTCAGCGAGGAGGGCGAGCGGGTGAGAGTATCTCGTCAAGGCTGCGCTAGTTGCCGCTAGGGGCGCCTTCATTGGCGGGGACGGTGTTTGGTGCTGCTAGAGGACGGACGTGTTTTTCGTGGGCTCCGGAATGACAGCGTCAGATAAGTGTTTTTTTTTTTGCATGATTCGAGCTTGTTTTTTTAGTTAATCCACTAGATTGCAGCTTAATAGAGTTTACAACTTTGTACTGTTGGTACAAAGTGGTGTGACAGTCGCCTCGGGTGTTTTTTTTTTTTTTAATATTTGTTTGTTCGGCCACCACGTGGCTGAAAGGTGCACAGGTGCTTTGACGTGTAACGTACTTGCGGAGTTTTGTGATATCATTTGGCTTTAAGTGTATCTAATCCACCGTGTGAACGATCTATAGCCATGGTCAAAAAGACCGTAAAGTGTTCAGGATGCGGAATGGGGCGGAAAATAGAGGTTTGTGAGGATGAGACGACAGAGACAGCTGACGCCAAGTGTAAGCAATGCGAGTTAGAGGCGAAAATGGAAATAATGATGGCCGCAAAGAATGAGCTCATGGTGAGAATCTCCGAGCTGGAGAAAGCGGTAGCGACAGAGCGGGAAAAAACGATGGCTATGGCGGAAAGGCTTAAGTCAGCCGAGGAGGGATTAGCAAAGGTAGCCATGCCAGCAAAGGTAGCAAGCGACAGCGGCAACAATGGGGCATCGACCCCGACAGTGGTAGGCGCGAAGGGGGAAACAGGTTTGGAAAAGACAGGTGCAAGGGTCACAGGACCCACTTTCCGCGAAGTAGTCTTGGGAACGGGAGGGGACAAAACAACAGCAGTAGCACGCGCTAGTAACCGGGGCAGTGGCCAGGTGCGGGAGAGTCCAGCAGAAAAGTCGGATCACGTGATAATCGCCGGGGACTCGAATTTAGCTACATGCGCAGAAGCAATCGAGGAAAGGGTGAGAGGCGACAAACGAGTTTTAATAGGGAAGTTCCCGGGACATAGGCTGGGATCAGTGATGAGACAAGCTAGCGCAGAACTCGCAACTAAGTCTAATGGACGTAACCTCGTGATAATCGCGGGAGGTCTAAACGACGTCTTGAGTAAAGAATCAGCCGAACTAGCGACCACATTGGCGAAAGGGGTCGATGACATGCGCGCCATTTCCCCTCAGGTGCAGATAGTGGTATGCACAATACCGGAGGTACCGGTGCGTGACGGCAACCTGCAAAGAGCGGTTGTCGACGCAAACAAAGAGATATGGCAGATGAGTCGAGAGAAAGGCATCGAGGTAGTGGAAATAAACAGAGAGGTGCACAGGTGGGGTGGTTTTCGAAGAGACAGAATACACTTCGATAGGAGGCTTGGCCACGAGGTGGGTTGGCGTCTTGCAGGACGCGCAGTAGCTTTTTTGGGGGGCACGCGGGCCCTTCGGTGCCCAAGGTAGCTTGTAATGAGGAAAACAACCAGGGGGACTCTTTGACAGGTAGTATAGCGAAAAAACAGAGAAAAGGTAAAAGAAGGGAGAAGGCGCGTGTTGCAATTAGTTACATTAACATGCAGGGTGGCAGAAAAAAGGCAAAATGGTTAGAGATTGAGAGACAGTTAAATAAGGAACAGATAGGTGTTTATGCGGTTACAGAAACACACCTTAGAGACTTGGAAGAGCCACCACATATTGAAAATTATGTTTGGGAAGGATGTAACAGGATCACATCAGAAAGGAGAGGTGGGGGGGTTGGAATGCTAATTCATAGCAGAACAAAATGGGAGAGAGTGAAACAAACGTGTTCAGAGCACATATGGGTTTCGGGCACAGTAGGTGGAAAGAAAACGTGGCTAGGTGTAGCTTACTTGTGGACGGGGAATAACTGCAGAGAAAAGAATCTGGAGATAGTGGAATGCATAAGCACCGATATTAAAGAATTTGGTCATGATGCCGAAATAATCCTTCTAGGGGACATGAACGCTCACATTCATGACCTTGACGGATATTCAGACACCAATGGCAAGTTATTGCTAGATCTCTGCGAGCAACATAGTCTTGAGATAGTTAACGTGGGGCCTAAGTGTGAGGGGCAGATCACGTGGGAAGTCGGAAACAGGCAATCGAGCATTGATTACTGTCTCATGACAGAAGGAATATATGACAAACTTAGAGACATGAGAATAGACGAAGAAGGCATTAACAGCTTGGGTAGTGATCATAAACGCATAATATTACAAATGGGATATAAAACTGAAAATAAGAACATAGAATCAAAGTTTGGCAGCTCGTATCTAAATGACAAACAAATAACAAATATAGCCGCAAGAGTCGAGGAAAAAGTAGACGAACTACCAGGCAAAGACTGGAAGTATAGTGAGCTGCTACACTGTAAACAAAAATTAGCCGAGATGGGAGCTTTTCCAGCATATGAGCTCCTAAAACTCCCATGCCCCAATCATTTACTCCCTGGTAGCGGAGTGATGTCGGCACATGTCGTCGTAAAACGCCCATTGCTTAATGAGGGAGTTTATGAACGACATGACCTTGTTAAACTCCCCACGGAGTTTTAGATCACGTGGTTAGAAACTCCCTATGGGAGGTTTAAAAAGCATTTTTGGTCGTGACGTGCGTGTCACGTGGTTAGAAACTCCCTATGGGACTTTTAAAAACCATTTTTGGTCGTGACGTGCGTGCGTGTGTGAATGTGCGTGTGTGTACGGGCATCTGTTTAGCACGCCGGTGTGAAGCTCCAGTGCCTTGTGTGAGTCGCCGTGTGAGCATTGTCGACAGACAACGAAATTATCAGTGCAGCGAGGATTTGCAACGGCCGGCCGAGACAAGTTCAACTAACGCCAGCGTCCGACCGCGAATACATCGAGCTGGCTGTCGCGTGTTTATTCTCCCGTCAAGCGGCAATGCCCATGCACACGAGTGCAAGCCTCCGACACGCCACGGATACCTCGCTTCAACGTGCCGAGTTACGAAGAAGTGCGAAAAATAATTTCATCGGTAACAAAAGTAAGCTGTTGCGATCGTCAGCGGGTTGTTTCTGGAGTTTCACCAGCTAAAACTTCGAAGCAGAAAGAAGTAGGCTTCGCTACGTCGTCGGCATCAAGCCGGCCGGCGGCCGGTGTGAAAGCTGCGCCGGCGACGCGCTCGCCCCTTTCACCGGCAACGCTTGCTTCTCGGAGTGTCACCGAACCGATGTTTCACCGGCTGCAACTTCTAAGCGGTAAGAAGGCTTCGCTACTTCATCGGTACCAAGCCGGCGGCGTAGCGAACTCGCACCGCCACACCGGTCGCCGTGGTGAGTTCTACGAGCTCGCATCGGCCACCGGTGAAGCAAAGAATATGTTTCACAGAAAATAAAAGCTGCTGGAATGAATAAGTCTAAATGTCTCTTTTGCGCCATGCAACCACCGCTGTCAAACGTCTAGCGAGAAGGCGACCGCCGATACGAGACAGATTGAACCAACATGCGACCGCCGATGCACTGCGAGCAACAGGAACCGCGGCTACGAGCCGTCTCGTTCGTTGTAAGTGCATCGCTCCGTAGCTTAACGCGGATAGCGGACTCGGATAGCGGCAGTGTGTGTATAAAATAACGGCGATGAAAACTGTACAGCAGCAAGCATTTTGTGATAGCCAGCTGTCGTTCATCGTATAGCCGTGCCGTACTCCTGGGAGAGGCCTAGCGACGCCGTCGGCCACAACGCGGTATATACCGGCGGGGCGACGCATTTCTTCGCCGGTGTTGCTCGTGAATGTGTGCCGCTGAAGCGTTCGTGCACGGCCGCTCGTGGTTCGTGTACGATTATGTGCATTTTACAGACTCACGCACAGTACTGCTAAGGCGGATACATCCCATGCGACAGAGTGCCCGCTGATAATCAAAATTCGCTAATTAAGAAGGCGTTGAATGTTAGGCGGGTTTATAGTAAAAGATAGGTGTGCCTCAGTGGTATCTATAAGCTCATCACAAATTTACACGTACGCCATGAATGTTTGTTGCTTAATTTCGGAGAAAGAAGTGTCCCATCTGAGCCACATTGGAGGTCAAGATGTGGTGCCTATATATACTCGGTGACCAAAGTTTGGTTGTGAAGCGCTGGTGGTGAGTTGTTGTCAGTGTGAGTGTTGTATTACTTTGCGAACGTTGTGTGCATGTTTGTGTACGTGTGATCCAGTTTGCGTGTTTCGATGCTAATTTAATTAAAGATTCTCTGGTGCGTAGTGCGACAGCGAAAAGCATTTTTTTTTCGATGGTTATAAAAATTTACTCCCATACTTACCTGACAAAGCTCCCCTATGGATGTAAACAAAAACTCCCCTCAGTCCATCCAAAACCTCCGTCCTTAAGGGGGGTAAATTTTTTACTCCGTCCGGACGGTGTTTTTAAAACCCCCATCAGGGCGTGCGCTAGAGGACAAGCCATTTACTCCCATCTCGGCTTATTTTTGCTAACAGTGTACATGTAATCACGAAAGAAATGGAAATAGAGAAGAAAACTATTTGTTGGAAGGGAAAGAAAAAGCCAAGAAGTTGGTGGAACAAAGAAATCCGGGAAGCGATCGAGATGCGACGTCAGGCATCACGGGAGCACAGACAGGCAAAAAAGGAGAAGCGGCCACAGGACGAAGTTAACCAAATATGGGAAATATATTTAGAGCAAAAATCCATTGTGCAGAAATTAGTCGAGGCAAAAATTAAAGGTGAAAGTGAACGCTGGATGACAGAGATTCGCGAAAAGAAGAAGGCCGCGCCTAGGATATTTTGGAGCCACCTAAAAGCGCTGGGTAGGAAGTCTGTCACAATGCAAGAACATATGGTAGATGAAGGAGGAAATAAATTCGAAGGATATGAAGCGCTAGGTTACATTCGAAAGATAACAGCCGATTCGTTTAAAAAGGTCCCCCAAGGGATTCCCCCGGTGAGTAAAAGTACGCAAAGGAGAGCAACCGACGAAGATGTAGTACTAGAGAATTTCAATTGGAAGAAGGCCGAAGGAAAAATTCCTAAGCGCACTACTCCGGGCTTAGATGGGGTTCCCGTCAGCCTCATTAACGAACTCGGACATAACACTAAAGAAGCACTGCTGAAAGCCGTAGAAAAGTGCTTACAGGAGAGGGAAATACCAGACAGTTGGCGAAAAAGTAGAATGAACTTAATCTATAAAGGCAAGGGAGAAAAAGATAACATTCGCTATTATAGACCCCTAACAATTACATCGGTGCTATACAGGTTGGCGATGCAGGCAGTAAAATTAAAAATAGAAGCGTGGGTAGAACAAAATGATATTTTGGGAGAACTTCAGAATGGATTTCGAATCGACAGGCGGTTAGACGATAATCTGTTTGTTCTTACCCAGTGTATAGAAATATCTAAAATAGAAAACAGGCCCTTATACGTAGCTTATCTAGATATCACCGGGGCGTATGACAACGTTAATCAGGAAATTTTGTGGGATATTTTGAAGGAAGTGGGCATAGGTGACGACTGTGTACAGCTTTTGAGAGAAATATACCGAGAAAATACAGTTTGTATAGAATGGGAAGGAATAAGAAGCAAGGACAGCGTTGAAATTAGCAAGGGGCTGAGACAGGGATGCCCTTTGTCCCCGCTGTTATTCATGCTGTACATGGCGAGGATGGAAAAAGCGCTAGAAGGTAGCAACATTGGATTTAATTTGTCACACAAACAGGTCGGAGCGATGGTTGAGCAGAAGCTTCCAGGTCTATTTTATGCTGATGATATTGTCTTATTTGCGGACAGTCAAGATGATATACAGCGACTGGCAGATATATGCGGAAGGGAGTGTGAGGCCCTAGGACTAGGATTTAGTGCAACAAAATGTGGATTGATGATATTCAATGATCACGGAGACCATACGGTCTTAATACAGGGCCAAAAAATACCGAGGGTAAGCGAGTACAAGTACCTCGGAGTATGGGTAAATGAGGGGGATAGATATATGGAGGTACAAGAAAAAGCATCGGTAGCAAAGGGAAAGAGGAATGCTGCAATTATGAAGCACAGAGCTTTATGGGGATACAATAGGTACGAGGTGCTTCGAGGGCTGTGGAAGGGTGTGATGGTTCCGGGGCTTACATTTGGGAACTCAGTGGTGTGCATGAAGTCAGAGGTGCAATCAGGAATGGATGTAAATCAAAGGACGGTGGGCCGCCTCGCCTTGGGCGCTCACGGGAAGACGACAAATGAGGCGGTGAAGGGTGATATGGGATGGACAGGCTTTGAAGTGAGGGAAGCGCAGAGCAAAATGAGATTCGAAGAGAGGCTGAGGAAAATGAAGAAGAGTAGATGGGCAGAGAAGGTTTTCAGGTATTTGTATAGAAAAAGCGTTGACACGCAGTGGAGAAAAAGAACTAGGAGGCTCACCAGTAAATATACGGCTGGCAGTGCGGGCGATATGGCAACAAGGAGCATTAAGCGGAAGGTCAGAGAGGCGGAGAAGACTTATTGGAGGACAGCGATGGAAAAGAAGCCGGCTCTGAGTAACTACCGAAAAGGAAAAAAACGAAATAAGGAGGGAAAGGTTTTATGATAATTCAAGGGGAAGCGCTTTACTGTTTGAAGCAAGGTCGGGCTGCCTGAGAACGCGTAGTTATAAAGCGAGATTCAGTAACGAAGAACTATGTACATGCTGCGGGGGAACTAAGGAAACGATGGAACATGTACTGATTGAATGTGGCGATATTCACCCAGGTATACGTGTGGGCACGAGTCTACATGAAGCCTTGGGTTTTAGGGACAACAATGGAAAGCTGAACACGCCCGCGATAGAAATAAGTAAGAGACGGTTAGAGTATTGGTGGCAGAAAAGTAGAGATAAAGTACAAAAATAAATAATTGGGGGAAAAAAGGTTATTCTGCCTTAAGAGGCAGAGAGATGGACTGTGAATTTATATTTTTTGTTATAATAACATAGATTTAATCAATGTAGATAAGGCATTAGGACAACATGAAACAAGGAGTTTTTTTTCTTTTTTTTTTCTTTTTTTATCCTTCGAGCCTGGTGGCAGACATGTCACCGCCCCGTTATAAAGGGGACGCTCATAGCATCCATCCATCCATCCAGTTAAGTCCGCACGGAGCCTATACTGCTGCTGGTGACGATCATGGGATGACTGGAACCTGCTCAATTAGGCGATCGGCCAACAGTGGGGCGGATCATATGGTCTTAAGTTTTCCAAATTAGGCGTCATGGCGTCAGTCAGAAAGAAGTCACTCTTAAGGAATCCTAAATGTAAACCTCCAAATAAACCGTTTTGCGTACACACAAACAACCAAGAAACCATTATAGCAGAAGGGCAGCAGGAAAAGATTATGTCGTGCATGGAATGGATATGCGCGTCAGCTTGACCGTGGACTGGTTGCCTACTGTGTAAACTGGTGGTGGTAGTGGTTCTAGGTGAAGGAAAAGGCGCTAATCTGTTTCCCAGGTGGTTACACGGCTAAGCGTCTTGTAAAATGAACCGACAAGGCCAGCAACGTTCTTCAGAAGATACTCACGGGGTAAGGGTGAGCACCAGTCGAAATACGTTTCCTCAGGTGCTCACCGCGAGTGCGGGAAGGAGCTTGGGTTTAGGTTTTTGAGAAGTGCACTGCAGTTTTTTTCGCAGAATGCACGTCAAGTCCCGCTCGCACTTTTTTTTATTCAAGGAATGCAAACACTGCTACGCTGCCATTGTGTTGGGTCGCCAGTAGGTGTTGACGTGCTGCTGTTGTTGCAAAGGGGGTTCCAGCGATGAGCCATTCTTGAAGAGGTCGTTGAAAGCGGCTCAGCTGACACACTCCATTCCTAATTTGTCAAACCTTGGTTCTTCTTTGTGATGTTTCAGGTGCAAGGGGGGTAACAGGAATTGAAATGAAGTGTCTTTCGATATTGGCAGTCTTTCTACTAACGAAGAAATGCAGTTATTATAGGTTTTTTCAGAAAAACGGGAGAAATATGGGGTCTTGATGTTTGACAGATGTCTGTATGAGCGTCTTATTCAAATGTCGAAGCTTTAGGAAACTGTAGAACGCTGCTGCCTTCACCATGCAGAATGGCCTACGCAAAATCAGCGTAAAATCCTGCCTACTCCCCTCCCCTAAGCGGGGATTGTACTTGTCCCCTCCTTCCCAGAAAGTCGCGGACTCGAGAAACCGTGACGTTGTTGTCACGTGATGCGCAATCCCTCCCGGTCGGCAGCCGGTATTTCTCCCTCTTCTGAATAGCATTCGATACCGCGCTTCAGAGGAAGAAACGTTCGCAAACCGCCGACATGAGTGTGCGCCTGCGCCCTAACGAAGGGTTCCGCCGCATGATTGAAAAAGTGACCGTGCCGTCAGCAGTGACAAACTCGACCTAACAGGTTGTGCTCTTCTCTACCCTCAACGATTGATTCCGCTGATCTCGAGATATCGGGTCTCCGACGCTTGCGGTGCGTAGCCAGCACCGTGAACGTGAGTGACGTGCTCACGTTGCTATTGAAGCAGCTGCCACATCTGCTAGAAATTGAATTCTCCCTCGTGTACGAGGTGAACACTGAGAAGGCGTTGGAGAGCGTGCGCGAAGTCGAACGTCGATGTGATGGCAGTTCGAAGATTCCCAACCTGCGCCGGATGTACGTCGAAGTCGGAGACGACCGGAACTTTCGACTACTATTCGAGCTTGTTCGTTTGTGCAGCAATCTGAAAGACCTGCATATTCACTTCCTGCGCGGAAAGCTCCAGAACGCCCTTACTGAGTGCCGCGCAATCTGTGAACAGAGCGTGCACTTGGAAACGTTCACATTCACATCCGAAGTGCCGCCGTGTAATCAAGGCAAACTCAAGACACTTTTGGAGTTCACGAGTTGCGCTTCCGTGTGCGGAAACGTCATACACCGGAAGCTGACCGACGAGTGGAGTTGCGTTCGGCTCTACGACCTCGCGGCCGACCACTCTGGACTCCGAGCGCTACCGTTCCAACTGGTCGTGGCCGCCGATGACTCCACCGACGGGCTCACACAGCTACGCATTCAATCGGCCATCCTAAGACACGTCTGGACGCAAGTGCGCCAAATATGTCTTCTCCTCCTCCCGAAAGAGCCATCTAGCACAGTATTCCCGATAGTGGGTGGCGCCTACCGCGAATCGCTTCGCCAGTTCTTGGACACCGCACTCAAACATGTCGTCGAGCTTAACATTAGCTCGTTCCATTTCGGGCCCGACATCGACCTGAGCGACCTGCTTCGGGACGGTTCGCTACAGTTTCTGCAGTCGCTCTCAGTGTCCACTTGCGGTTTTCGTCGACCGTTGGTCACTTTGCACCGCCTTGCGCAGTGCTGCCCCGACTTGAAAGACCTCGACGTGCGCTTCGACGTGCGCTTCAACGAGAACGAGAGCGTTGTCGGTTGCTACGGTTGCGAGGGTCTCGTCGCCCTCGATTCCGGGGACGCGATCGAAATGCAAAGCTGCTCCAGGGCCGCGTTTCCAAATGGGCTTGAGAAACTGACCTTGAAGAGTGTGCACCACACTGCGTTTTCATGCCTCATCGTCAGATGCTTACCGGTGGCTACACTGCGGCTCTTGAACTGTCCCACTCCCTCGAGCTTAGGCTACGCGCGTCTGCTTCCAGTGATTGCCCAGTGCACCATGCCTAGATGCCTCGTCATTCAGCACAAGTTTCTACAGTTTAACGAAGGATCCCTGCTGGTAAGTTGCTCACGCTGAACTATAAAAAATAGTTAGATAAGCAACGCTTGTACCCTACACTAAGCGTGCAGAAGATACAGCATGCTATCGTATTACGGCCTATTTTCACAGCGATGCTGTGTATGGTTAGAGCAAACCAAGTAGTAGTAGCAGTAGTAGTAGTAGTAGTAGTAGTAGTAGTAGTAGTAGTAGTAGTAGTAGTAGTAGTAGTAGTAGTAGTAGTAGTAGAAATAGTAGTAGTAGCAGAAGAAAACCATTATGCACAGAAACCAGACAGGCTAGGTCCCCAGTGCCCCGCAGGGATTATAGGGGTGAAAAGCGGAGTCTGTCCGGCATGGTGGTGCCCCTAGTCGTGCGCTTCGACGTGCCCGGGCCCCATTGGCACGGCCCATCCGTTCGGCTCTTTGAATCAGCCGTAGCTAGTCTTCCAAGGCCGGGCTAGACAGTAGCGCCTCCCATTCGACTCATATTTGCCATTTGTGTCGTGTTCTTCTCCATGCTCCGCACACTCCCACGTCATGTGAAAAAGTGTTGGTGTTGGTCCACACCACGGAAATATGTCTCTTTACGCCTTGGGGTAGGTCAGATGGCCAAACCAAGATTCAACCGTCCCGTGCGCGCCAAAACTCCTAGCTCAGAGATCCCACAGAAATCGGCCAAACGACACTACTCAACACTGGTCCACTAACGAAAAAGGTGACAGGAAGCCGGCAAACACCAGTTAAGATTTCTGAAACGGCGTAACTAGCAATTCTGAAAGACTTCAATGTACCGTCGGCATTACCCAGAGATAAACTCCGGGGCCGATTAACACCGGGGTCACACGTTTCAGGTTCACCAGTGAACCATCTGTACGGAGTCCTCGGGCGGTGATTTTCGCTTCTTAGGTTGCTTGTCGTGTTTGAGGTTGCCACCATATTGCTTGGCGTGCGGCGCCGTCTCTGGCCAGGAAACCGACTGGCTTGTGCGAAGCTCCCCGTTTGTATGGAAAGTACACGTGCGGTTCAGACCTTTTTTTTTTTTTTTTTTTGCTCTGGCGCGCGTAATTTCGTATCAAGTGATGCAATTTAGGTAGGAATTGAGTCTTTGAGACGTCCTGAGAAAGTTTCATCTGTTCACGGTCAGTGATGTTACAGTAAGCCTTGATCTCGGCGAGCTGGTTGTGTGTTCTTGTCCATTGTCTTAGTTGCGCTGTGCCTTCCCATTGCAATGATGTTAATATACGGCGTCGCGAACGTGTTGCAAGTGGTCGATGTCATCTCTTTATGGCACTGCCTGTTAGAAAACTGCGCAAATATTTCGACTCATTCTAGCAGGGCGAGCAACTGCTGGCACACTGCGGGGATACAATAAATTTTTTCTTGTACTGTGATATTGTAGTTTGTTTTTTTCAATCACGGTTTGTTTTCGCTGGCGCACGGACTACGCGCTCGTGTATGAGCTCGCAGTCTCGATTTCGTGGCGCGGACGGCATCTGCTTGTTGCTCACAAAGACTTTCTGTCTTGTTTCTCAACTTTCAAGTGACCGCTTATTGCTCGCTCCTTTATTGCCCACAGGTGTGCTCGAAATTACAGATGTTTACGGGCAAGTGCTGGAACATAAAAACGATGCTGATGTTGACATGCCGGCGCGCTTCTTTTTTTCTTTTGAGAGCCGTGATATTTGATTGTCTTTTGAGAGCCGTGATATCTGATTGGCTCTCGGCGGCCATAAAGTGAAGATGGTCAGAGAGTTACTTCTGCCGGTGAGGCACAAAGCGCGCTAGGGCTCGAGCCCGTAGGCGTATCCAGTCTTCGGCAGTTACTAGTTACTAGTAACGCGTTACCGGTAACCAGTTCCTTTTTTCAGGAACTTGCGACTGTAACTAGTTACTTTTAGGTTAGAGGAACTTTTAACTGTAACACTGTTACTTTTTTACACAGTAACTGTAACTGGAAATACCGTTACAGTTACTTCTGTTTTTATAAAATATTATGCATCACAAGCACACGTTAAAACCCGACGTTAAATGATTTCACTATATACTCTCCATGATTGAACTTTCCACAATAAGGCTCCCTTCGAAGTGTAGGAGAGGAGATTGCTAAGAGGATTACATTCCCTGCAGAACGCCGAAGTCGGAGGTTCGTCTTTATAACGCAACTTCAAGTTTACTTGTAAGTTAGATGTCGTAAATCAGTCATGTTGCAACTGAACAGATGGCCTAGTTCACGTCCATTTTTTTTTCGTCACATATAGCCTCTTTTTTTTTTTTTGGCCGCGCCTATAGTGCCGGCAGCCGGCGTATTATCCCGGAAAAAAAGTTGCCGGCGGTTTTTCTCTATTGGCTGCCCATTATGATGTCACTTATGTGCCGGCACATTTACGGTGAGCCTGTCGTGCCGGCAATACATGTGCCGGCAGAATAGGGGCCGCGCCTATAATGCCGGCAGCCGGCATATTATCTCGGGAAAAAAGTTGCCGGCAATTTTCTCTACTGGTTGGCATTGCCATGTGACTTATCTGCCGGCACATTTCCGGTGAGCCTGTCGTGCCGGCAATACATGTGCCGGCAGAATAGGGGCTGCGCTTGTAGTGCCGGCAGCCGGCGTAATATAAAGGGGAAAGAGTTACCGGCAGTTTTTCTCCTATTGCATGCATGCAGCCACGTCAAGGTGTCTGCCGGTACATTTCTCCTCAGCCTGTTGCGCCGGCAAGACAACCGAGGGGAATTGTGTGCCGCCAGAACAGCACCAGGTTAAATTAAACAAAAATGCAGACAACTGGTTTGCCGGTGTACAGTGACCTGGCTGAATGCCAGCTAAAAGCCTCAATATGTCTACAAGATTAAACCAACTAAAGAATTGCAATAATGTCACAACACTTGGTTACTTATGCAAAATTCATTTGCCCTTCTCTACTCAGACAAGTTTACTGCAGTCTGAAAACATCGCCATATGCCCTGTTCCAGGGAAGTTGGCAGAATTAGGAGACTGAGGCAAACAAGCAGGATTTCTTAGTAGCCATGCTTCCTTTTGTGTGTAGCATCCTACAAAACTATAAAGAAGTATTCTCATGTTGCTGCTATTGCATCAATGCCTTTTTTAGTCTTTTCTGCCCAGTTTAAGCCACTGTTTTCTTAGCTTGTTTATTGCAAGTAAGCCCTGCTTCTGTACTATTCAGAACGATATTCAAATTAATGTTGCGAATCCCAGTCTGGGTGATAAAGAAAACTGCACTACGCAACATTTGTTCCCACGTATGTATAAGCGGAAGCGAAGTGGACAGACATTCAAAAGAATTATTTTTATTTGTCAGGTCTCATACTAAACACAACATCAAATCTTGCATCTCATGCACAGTTACCACATTGCCAAACTTTAGATTTTGGTCGGTTGTTGAGATCCACACATGGCAAGTGGTACCATGACAAGCACCAATCGCACAAGACTGAGTCATGTGCGTCAAGATCGGTTTTGCATGCGTTACGTTCCCACTGTTGCAACTTTTGTTTATACTTCAGCACATTTTTCACTGCCAACCAAGCATCATCTGAAAAATAGCTGCACACAGCGTTTACGTCCACACTCTCATCTAAAATGCCACAATGCACATCCTCGGGCTTCTGTTCGACGTCCTCCTCTCGAAGTTTCTTGCCTAGAATGGCAGCTTTTGCAGCACGTTAACCCACTAGCCAAACCAAAATTCTTCGTGTTTTTTCTTGCACAGACAGAGAGATAAATGGACCTTGCTCGTTCGTGGCAAGCTTTTGCCGTTTAGGTAAACCAATTATAGTTAGCGTGTGCCCCTTTCAACTCCCCCGTTTCCGCATTGCTGGTGCCACTTTTATGTTGCTCAAGGAAAGTGCAGATGACGTTCCAGCCACATTGATCACATTTCCATGAGGTATGCCAGCAGCATCATCAGGAGCTTTTGGTAGATCATCATTTTTCGCAATGGATGCAGCATCATTGTCGTCAGTGTTGCCTTCACCCAAAGGAACATCTTGTTTGCTCCGAGTGATAGGTGGAACAACACACACTCTGCAGGAGCAAATGGTCAGTATCACGGTCCTCACCAGAAATTAGGCCAGTGTCATTGAAGATCAGGCCACCAGCAGTGTTTTTGTTTAGAGTGGCTTCACTAGCTTTAAGCGACTGAACATCGGGTTCCTGTATTTCTGTGGGGTTGTCTGTGCCCGAAGCTTCAAAGGATGTGCACTTTATCGTTATCTCTACGTTGTCATTGTTAGTCCAATGGGAAACTAGGTCCTGCAAAAGCGCCGTTCTTTTTGAAAATTCTGCCATAGAACACTCGGATGCTATGCTGGCAAGTTTTTGTGCAATCGCACATGCCTTTCTGTATTTTTGGTGACTTGACAAAATTCTTTTGTCTTGCTGCTTGTCAACTAGCAGCACCTCTGCTTCAGTGTGATCATGGGCAATATGCCTTGTCAGTTTCTGACTGTACAATTTTGCTGACCACCTGTCACTGCACAGGCTTTGGTCATACAGGCTTCGACCACAATAGTGCCTGAATACAAAAATGTGGTAACATGGCAGAAGCATCGCATTTCTGAAACCACAGGTGCAGTCATTATCAGATGCTGAGTGTGACCTGACATTCACAGACACCCGCGCCGTTTGTCCACCATCCCATTCCACTGTCGCTCCAGTTGCGAGATGAATCTGCCCTTCCACATGCTTGTAAGCATATGGTGTCAAAAGGCCACAGTAAAGCACATGAGCCTCATCATCACTTGCAGTTACATGCCTTTTCTGCAGCATTATTGCTGCCTTATGTATAACCTCCTTCCTTGTGGAGTGCACAAACGAAAAAAACTTCCGCACAAAATTTTCCAGGGAACTATACCTATCAATGATGGTCTTCAGTTTCCCGTTTATGTTTTCTGTGGGATTGTTCGTTGCATTCATAAAATTGCTGCATGACAGCCTAATGCCCAAAATCCATTCGTCATGGATGCTATGCCAGTTTGTGTTGAAATAGTTCAACACAACTGGTGGTGATGACTTTTTGAGTATCTCATACAAACGGTTGCAGTCATCCTCATTGTCGGCATGCACCATACGCTGAAGAATATCAAGAACTGTCTCCTGAACGTGTTTTGATATGTTGAGCTTCTTTGTACTGACCTCACGGCGAAACGTTTGGAGAGTATGAAATGCACATATATGCAGCGAAGATTGTGGGAACAGCTCACTCACAACTCTACGTTCTGCAAGGTCTTTGTCAGCCATGGTGACACGAATTTTCGGCCAGCTATTATTGAACTGTTTGAAAGTATTCAAAAACCAACGAAGGGTGTCCGCATTTTCAGTGGCAAAGAGGCCGGCAGCCACAATTTCGCTCTGGCCATTGCCATCTTCTATGATCACAAGAAAACAGGACATTCTGACCTCCAAAAGCTTGTAAGTAGCATCTATAAAAATCATTTCGGGATAATCTTCAAACGATGCCTTCACAGCTTCATTTTGAAAAAAATATGGTTTGCAGTTCGTCCTTTTCATCCACAAGCAGGCGCACTGAAGCAGCATAGTCATTCTGAAGCATCGAGACTGTCGATTGCAGGTCGTTTCGTGATTCCTGACTCTTTGCCTTTGCTGCGATGTTGACAAGGCCTTTTAATGTAACTACTTTGCAGCTTTCTTTTTCAATCTGTTCTCTTACAAGTTTTTTGTTTTCTTTGAGTTGGAGCATGTATCTTGCTTTTTTTTTGTAAGTTAGTCGGGAGCTTTCTTTGTTGCGGCAGGTGTCCGAAAAGGGCTTCCGAGACATCGTGGTTGTGGGTAAGAGAGAGGCTCCTGACTTCCAGGTGTGCTCCATCCTTGCTAGCTGCCAAGTAGATGTAGAATGTGCAGTCCTTCTTGAATGTCCTGCGTGGAAAGTACGAGAAGGGGAATTGAAGAACACTGTTCACAATGTGGTTTTCTTTAAATAACCAGCAATCGCGGACAACATTGCACCCTACGTTGCAAAACACTATCATAGTTAGGCATGGTTAGGGTAAATAACTATTGTGCACATTTTACTTTTAACGCTATATTTATAGTGCTACCGTGAACGGAACAGCCTGCAATTTCTCTTGCTTGGAATGTGCTGCCACGCTTCGGGAATGCGCAGAATTTTGTTTCAATGCGCCAATGTCTCTCCGTCATTTTTTTTTTTTTTTTTTGCTTTCCAAAGCCGCGCGGCGGCGTTCAGTTGCGCATCGGAACGCGCGCACGCGGTGCGGCTGGTTTCGATTTCGTCCTTCGGGTGGTTTTCGCTTCTTGCGCCCGCAAAGCTGATGGCTGTTTCGTTTATAATCTCTCAAAGGGTGACCGCTTGTTACTCTCTCGTTTATGCACCCCGGGGCGCGATTACATCTGTTTCCGTGCGGCGCTAAATTACACAAACGACGCCGCCGTGATTGCGTTTCCTGTTTTGGGGTGTCCGAAAAGCTGACTACCCCTTGTTGGCGATAAGGCTAAGGATTACTGTAGATTTTTCACTCGTGTTGCTTTCCGGACAGGCGTACAACCAGAGAGTTTTCTTCCATGCGCTCACTGACGCAGTTCGCTTACGCTATGGAAGCGCGCGCCGGTTGCTCTGCTGCCGGTGAGTCGAGCAGCGATTCTTCCGGTGCGGACTATTCCCCAAATGCCGAGTCAGAATCTGATTAATTGGATTTCAGTTTGTCAGACGATGGTTTTTTGACGAGTTTAGACTTCAATGACGATCACGGAGTGACATCTGAAAAGCGTGCGCGGCGAGCCATGCTTCAATGACCACCACACGCTGAAAAGTTTTTAGTGTAAGAGCACGAACATTTTTAACCGGAAAAGTATTTTGGTGCACTTTTTTTGTATGTCTGTGAGCTATGTTTAATACAATGCATAATTTTTATTTATAAATTGCTGTTCAGCTTTTTTTTCAGGATTTTTCTTGATTTTACTACGAATAAACCATGTGTATGTAACAACCCTTACGGAAATGTCATATATGGCACTTATATAAATTATATGCGGCCATATATGAGTATATATGTCTGCATATGTGGCTACCGCTTACCATATATGGATGTAAATAGGGCCATATATGGCGCGATTGGCCCATATATGGAGACAAATACAGCCATATATGGCGCGGCTGGTCCATATATAGAGTGAAATGCTGTCATATATGGCACGGCCACACCATATATGTACATCAAGTAGATCCATATATGGGGTTGTGCTACCATATATGGGATGAACAACGTATATACGGCACGAGTTACTAACATATATGGGGATTGTCATATATGGCAATACGTACAGGAAAGTGGCCTAATTGGTATCTACACCAACAAGAGTATCAAGTATAAACATTGTTGCAATGCAATCATAAAAGATAAAATAATAAGGTATATGTACGTGTCAGTGCATGGTTCACGCGTGTATAGCTTAATTGTACTGAGTTTTACATGAACTTTGAAACATGAAATTTCCAACAATAAGTGGCAATTATTACGACGTCATTATTATATATACGAGATGTTTTTAGAAGGGCGCTATCCTGTCCGCACATATAATACAAGCAAGCTCTCAAACCTCGCTATTCTCATTAACCAAGCCGATGTGTATAGTTGTGGTATTTAAACGCCATGCATGCAACTTCTATTGTTCACAGTAATGCATGCTTAAATAAAAGCTAGTTTTAATGCAGCTTTTTATCTCGCACATCAGTGGACAAACTTGCTGATAATTCGAAGTTTGTGATGGCTATATGCTGGGCACTTCATTTAACGAGGTTTCTGTGAACGTTGTTTGCTCACATCTGGGATCACTTTCAGTTGACATTTACCATAATAGTATGCGCAGAGCAATATTTGAGGCAGTATTTTCAAAAACAAAAATGAGACAGTACAACTCGCAGGCCTTATGCTTACATTAAAAATTGATGTCGTGCTCATGTCTTGCAAGGATGCGCTTTGCGTTTCATTTGGCTGCGTATAAACTTCTTGAATGTGCAGATCGTCACCTTAATGTCCATTTGTAATGAGTACATTCAAAGAATTCATTTGATGCGAGGTTTGAAAGCAAAGCGTCAGTTGAACCTCACTCGATACATACTTAAGGGGTATACGTTAAGAAGTGTCCAATTGACGCACACACGATGCACATTTAATTCACCAATTATTAAGCGCTCAGAATGCTGCAGTTTTATAATACCGAACTCACCAGACTTCTATTTTGTGCGTGTCATTTCTTGATCGGGATCGCTAATAACGTGCACCAATTGCCTTAAATGTTACCTTGGAAATGCATTTATCACGAGACGTTTTTTGAATAATTAAGGGCCTTACATAAACCAGACTGGCCATTCTATTTACAGCGCTCCGTAGAGCAGCCACGTAATAAATAAAACTACATGGGGCTATGTCCTTTCAACACTAACAGTGTGGCGCATATGCTTGTGAACTATACGCGAATACGTATACATATGCGCGCACATGCATAATTACACGCTCGCGCGCAGCGGCTCACGGGTACGCGGACACACCCGTTTGTTTCAATTGGGCCATATGATTTTTGCCATGGGAGTAATATCGTTGATTCAACGTTCATCTAGGGGTTGTAGGAACAGTACATTTATTATTATTATTATTATTATTATTATTATTATTATTATTATTATTATTATTATTATTATTATTATTATTATTATTATTATTATTATTATTATTATTAAAGCATGAGAAGAAAGATAAATATCCGGATCGAACACGTCGTGGCAGCCAGCGTACGTGAAGCAGCGAATTGCAGATTCTACGAACGCCTCCCTCAAAGGACATGCACCTGTGCCTCTCGGCAGCCAGCGGGGATAGAGCGAGCCCTATTGTCCCGAAACCCGCGTGACTAGTTAAACGCGGGGCTGCTTGCACTCGGCGGACACAAGCGTGGACAAGCGATTCCGGTCTGAGGGGTGAGCAACTCGGCGAATGCATACTGGAAACTTCCACTGCACGCAGGAACACAGACGACCAGAAGGCGCGTGGCCCATCTACGGTTGCGATAAAGAAAATAGCACACGAAAAGTTTAACTTGTAAGGTGTTAATATCGCGTTAATAATTATGAAGAGTTGAAACTTTGTTTGCCAATAAGCTTCGCAAAATTTACTGCAGCGACAACTGTGTAAATTGGTGATCTCACGGACACCTTAGCGCTGCATCATGATCGAGGCTGTATCCATCCGCGCCGCTGTTGCTTCTTTGCTGACCGGAGCAGCATGCGCGGCTAATGTTCGTCACTTGTGATCTCTCTTGCTCTTATTTCGTGTTCAGCGACTGATTTGATTTTGCACTGACTTCAACGCAGACCTGAGGAATTTACTTCTCTGCATGTGGTGCAATTGTGGATGCAGAGGCAAGTGTGTTTTTGTGGAGAGGCCGTCGGTTTGACCATCGTTAACTTTTGGTGCGGAAAAATGGACGCCTAAGCTTGCGTGCAAGTTTTCCTCGCATCTTCCTTTCTGAAAAGCTGTACGGATAAGTGTGGTCGTCTTAAGTTGTGATTAAGTTCCTTTGGATTTAATGGCTCTGTACATCACAGCCTCTGCTAAATTTTAAGGTAAGTTTATCGTTTTCATTGCCTTCTTACGCTGTACTCAAAAATTATGAAAACTCACAAGCGTAGTGCATTGCATGTTTTGATTAGTATATGACTGCATAATAATTGTGGTTACGTGATTAAGACGTCGTATTCTAGCTATTTTATTTTTACAACACCATTTTGTTTTGTTTTTTCTATTTCTTCCAGACATGACTCCCCCAATTTATCGGAAGCAAGCGCTGTACCAACTAAATTATGGCTTTCGTGTTATTGTAGTTTTCGTAAAAATAAAAAAAAAAAACATAAATATATCTGGATATTTTTTTTGCTTTGACATTTGAGAGAACACCAAAAGTCAATTACAACTTACGCAATTAACAAATGAAAAACGGTTGGCAATCCGCATCCCCAAGTATGTGTCATGACATTTATGTGCCCGTGTCCTAAATTGTCGGTTCTCGCCCAGCTTTTACCTTGTTTTTAGAATTACGCTTGTCTTGAAGATTAGTGCACACGGCTAAAACGTCTTGCGAGGGCAATTCTAGAAGACGGTGTACAGTACTCACGGATTCAAACGGGACAATGTAGGGCCAATTAACGCACATACTTTCGTCTCCACCGTCTTCAGTTCGGGTCATATCGGCGTAATTTCGACTCGAACGCGTAGACCAGAGCAACATTATATGTAGAGACCAGATTAGTTGTGATATGATGTGGTTATCTCGAGCGGTTGCGCATACCAGTCGTTATACTAAAAAATGTGATCTCGCCTTTGAATCCGTGAGCACTGTACGTAATTTTGTACAAGTCGACAAATTAAACCCGACTGATCTGCTTAGGGCTTGCAACTGATTAAATTATTAATGTTTTAGTAGCTGTATCAAAAGCAGGCAACGTTTTGAAAACACAATTTTTTAGCGTCTGGTTTTCAACAAATGTCACTCCATTTCTACTCGTACAGAGACTTATAGCCGCCATTTTTTCACTATACTTGCATATCACAAGCTTGCGTACCAGCCGCTATTGGTCGAACTCCATAAAGGTTAAATATCATGTCCCCTAAATCATTCAATGCACACGCAGTCCACATGGTCAGTGGCAAGTAGATAATTTAATTTGTCTCGCAAAAGAATCCCAATTGACACGCAAAAATATTCTCAATAAAAACACGGTGGACAATGTGTTTATGAAACTGAATAGTAAAAATACGTTCTTTGTGCGCAAAACGTTTCAGAAAAGACAGATAGGACAGAGCGCACTCCTATCTGTCTTTCCTGAAACGTTTTGCGCACAAAGAACGTATTTTTCCTTTTAGAATGCAGTACCAACCAGCCCAAGTAGCCACCCTGTTGAAACTGAATAGAATATGTCGATAAACACTCAATTTACACACAATGTATCTTTTCGTGAAAAGTTGATATAGCCTGAATGAAATCACTAAAAAGAAACTAGAGCGCAACTTATTTGCATGCTTTTTAGCTACATGGGCACAGAATGCTTCGATCGTGCATGTTAAAAGAATATAACTGATCTGAATCTTAGCTGCCTTGCCAAACTGTTGTTGTGCAGTGAATGTCTCCATACATTAAAATAACTTGACTAACAGTCATGTGCTGACCCCAAACAGTAATGAACAGCAAAATGACAGTTCTAGCAATAAAGCTTTGAGGATAACTGTAATTTTTCTTCGGAGGGCAGTGAAACAGCTCACAACCCTCGTGTTGAAAACACGACTGCTACTGCAGACCGTTGGGTGGCATCAATAATCATGGAGCATTAATTCTAGCTGTAGAATGATTTCTGCAGCTTTAATTTATACCGTGCTCACAAGCGGAATTCATATGTAGCAGTCATCTATATATGGCTATATATAAAAGTACCCATATAAAGCCATATATGGCTTGCATTCATATATAGACCTCATCCATATATGGGTATATCAGGAATTGGGCATATCAGGCCATATATGGCCATATATGGCACATATCAGGAATTGGGCATATCAAGCCATATATGGCTATATATGGCACATATATGGCGAATATTCATATATGGGCCTGATATGCCCAATTCCTGATGTGGCCATATATGGGAATTTTTATATATGTCCATATATGGGATTTTTGTAAGGGAACAAAAATAATTTTTTTGCCACTTTACGGTCACGAAAAACATTTTAGACAATTTTTTTCTTAAATAGAATCGTCTGAAGAATATATTTCAGCAATAAAAAAATTACACATTTTTGGACTGGATTTCGCGAAAAAATTCGACCCTCAAAGGGTTAAACACATACCGGTTCATGATGATGAAAATCACACCATCTCCCGCTAAAGGGGACCATGAGGCGATGCGAAGCAGCGTTTCGGCATGTAGAGCCCGCGTTTCAGAGGGAAGTGGAGAGGGGAGGGGAGAGAGGCAAAGGGGAGAGGGGATGTGGAGAAGGGGAGGGCAGAGAGGGCGAAAGGGAGAGGGTAATGGGAGAGGGGAGTGCAGAGGGAGAGGAGGTGTGTGGAGAGGGCGTGCGCATGCGCAGTAAGGGTGGTCACGCCGCACACCACCACCACCACCACCGCCACCACCGGATTGAACTCCGCTATAAGATGCTTCACATCTAAAATTTTCTGTCTACGACACACGGCAAACATCGGCCATAACAACTATGGTGTAAAATTAGCCTAGCTTTCTCTAAGTTGCACAAGGCTGGGTAGCAGCAGAGCAGGGGGCACCTAGCTGGCCTGACATATCTAGGCTTTTACCCTTTCACCTCTGTCTTTCCCACCTCTTGCAACACTGTGATATACATGGCAATTAGGGATCACCCCTTTCAGCTTCTGTTAACTATTTGTATGGAGTGCTTGGGTGGTGCTTGAGTGCGTGCAGGCTCATAATAATGATAATTTTCTATGTAAGACCATGGCCACTGCATAAAAACGCACGACGCCGCGTGAACTAACGTCATATAATGACGTCATCATTTGAAATCGTAGCATGGTCAAAGGTGGTCTGATCACGGACGCGATGCAAATCCACACTAGGTGCACAATACATTCGATGGGTGGCAGGGCAGGTGTCCATGTGTCCACGCCCGCTGCGTGCGCCGAACAAAGCGGGAGAGGCCTAGTTCACTTCACTGCCACCGCAGCGCCACCGGTTGAGGATAGTTTGTGCCGGGGAAGCGGAGCGCGCCGGGCGCTCGCGGGCTCGCTGTGCCCGCTTCGCAGTGCTGCAAGCGGACACGTCGAGATCGGTGCGCGCTCAGTGTAATCATTTACGTCACGACATGACCTTTTCTCCGATGCAAAATATTTCCCTTTTCTGCGGGCGACGGAATTGTCTTGAATAACCATGCCGAACTCGGAGGCCGCCAACTTTGACCTCATGTTTGGAAAGTATAAAAGCGTTCGTGACAAAGCCTGTCCTGCCTTCGCGTCACAGGATGAATACCCGTGTTTTAAGTTCATTTACGAAATGCCCTGAAGGCACTATTACGGGCGTTTGGGCTAGAAGAATATTACACAATGTTTTCTGCAATTGAAGTAGCAAAACTTTTTTGTGCTATTTGAATATTGCATGATGTGCATGCCGAAAGAATGAAAATTCAAGGTTCTGTGCGGAAAATGGATAATATCTTTAGCAAGCGAAAAGCTCCACTCGCTGAACCGCCAGTATGCACGTGTTTTTTAACACTGCAGAATAATTTTGCATTGCAAAGTAAATAAAAATGTCACATATTCACCGCAAGGGCGAATGAATGAATGCGATAGCAACAGATTGTAGTGTTACACAAAGTGAGGTTGGCAGCTAACTGTTTTGTATCCGATCTCGCGTAACTACGAAACGCTAGTGTAAGGGAATACGGCCGTTCCAGGGCCGTATTCGGCCGTTCCAGGGCCGTATTCCAATACGGCCGTGCGAAGTGACATAGTCACTTCGCGTTGAGAGCGCAGCACGTAGAAGGGCATACAAGCCGCCCGATGCGATGGCTGTCTAGATAGCGAGACGCCAGTGATCGCGACCGCGCCCTTAGATTGAAAGTTCAAAGTGGCTGCTCGCGCAACAACCCCCTCTCCACCTCGCGTCTTTTCATGGTCGTTAAAGAGGGGTGGAGTGTTTCCTGTCTGTTTCAACGGCAGGTCTCTCGAGCGAGGTGATATTATCGCATGCACCCTCCGAACGACAGAAATGGGCCGGCTCGTTTGATCTCTGCTTCGACCGCGTTCGTCGCCCCCACTCGCGTTGTTTTACCCGCGGTAGAACATACAATGGGCGGCGGGATCTTATCCATTTGGACTATATATCGGAAGGACATGACGTCGACAGCAACGGCGACGGAAAAACCCCGTCGAGACTGTCCATGCAATTGCGATCGCAATAAAAGTCGGAGTTGGTAATATGCTGGCATGGCCTCAAAGGCGCAGCACTGTTCTGGAGAGTGGCTTGTGTACCAGCCTTAGCAGACACTGCACAGTTGCACTGATGTTCCCTGTTCAGTTAGGTAACAGCGGTCGAAGCAGCCATCGCAGAAAAACAACAAGGGCATGCTTCGTGTGCAGAGGGCGGCCCGAACCACACCGTAGTGTTGGGCACGGTACAAAATGTGGGAGAAGGGCTCAGCGAAGGAGTTTGCACAGACGTGCACTTCTCCGGACTTCAATGCACTTCATCAATTCACTGACAAAGTCACATGCGAGCTTATAAATTTGCTCTAGCTCCATTTTGGGATAGCGAAATTGTCAATTACCAATGCTTTTTATGAAATCGTACATGCCGCCACACGGCTTCGGTTCTTGTAGGCGAATCTTGCACGCTTCACAGGTCAACTGCAAAATAATAAAATCAAGCAAAAGAAAACATTGCATCAAAAGCACTATGCAACGAAGAGTGCATAGAATACCTTGCATACATGGTCTAACTAAGCAAAATTATTATCTACTTTTTTTTACAGCAGGCAGATGAACATGATGCGGAAAGAACAGTGGCATACATGTTTATCTGGTGGGGAATTTTACAGTGGCCGCACCCCGTCATGGCGAAACCACTGCCTTGATCTGTGCCTAAGCCTTTAAGGAGAAAACTTTAATTTCCTCATTAAACGCGAAAGTCCACCGTCGGAAGCTCGCGGTGTTGGGGACGACTGATGGAACAAATCATCACATAATGACGTCGTCATATGACGTCCGGAACGCGTCGCGGTTCGTCAAAATATGTGACGTCTATATGAATTGAACGTGACGCCACGTGACCTAGCGTCATATGATGACGTCATCATTTGACATCGCAGCATGGACAAAGGTGGTCCGATCGCTGAGGCAATGCAAATTCACGTTAGGTGCAGAATGCTTTCGATGGGTGCCGGGGCACGTGTCGACGTCCCGTGGCGTCGCGGACGAGTGATGCAAAAAAAAAAAAACAGCGTCACGTGACGACGTCACGATGGCGTCACAGATCGGCAGAACGTCATTATGACGCCACTGTGTCGTCACTTCACACAATGAAGTCATCGCATGACATCATAACATGGTCAAAGGTGGTCCGATCACGGAGGCAATACAAAACCACGTCAGGTGCCTCCACTCTTGGAGGCAATGCAGAACCATGTTAGGTGCAGAAAGCTTTCGAAGGGTGGCGGGGCAGGATCAACACATTGACTGAGACGAACAGAAAAATGGCTTGCCCCTTCGAGTCGTCCTAAATGAATGCATAAAGGATCCTGTGAGTTCTTTCTGCTGACTGACCTAGACCTCAGTACAAGCCAGCCCCCAACCCTATCCTTGGTTTTCAGTCTTTAAAAGAGGGCGAAGAGACAGAAAAGTAGCAAAATAGGGGCAATGTCTAAATAACATATTGCGAACAGCATTTAGAAGAATGCGAAATAACGATGAGTTTGAGACAGTCTCGGCGTGGATTCAACAACGCGCTAGCGCAGCGTTCGAACGAAGCCAGCAAATAGTGTAAAATGTCAATATAATCGTCCATACCTTCTCACATGCACGTGCGAGGTCGCGGCCAGGTATGCTAGGGGATCTAGCTCGATATCATCCGTTGTAGCAAACGACTCTCTTAGGAACTGCAGCTCATGGGAAAGCCATTTAGCGCCATGCACTACCGCAAGCGGCACAGCAGTAGTGTCGCCATCTCGGGCTTTCGGCATGAGAGGTGCATTCGTTTTTGAGCTATGAGGATCATTTCCACTCTTGGCCGCTTTGAGAATTCCACCCTGGTAAAAAAAAGGGAGAAAGTTACAAGAGTGTGCTTTCCAAGTAACTGTACAGTAACATACTTTTAAAAAGTGTTCGACTGTGAAGACAGCGGTTCTGGCGTCGACTCTGTCATTGCCTCCATTAAACTGCGGAAAGCAACTGAAGCGGCACTCTACAAGTTCGCTGTTCAAGGCCCAGGTCTAGACGTAGCGAAAGCTGAAAAGGAATTCGTACACATGTACGCAACGGCGATACAAACTCTAAACGTGAATTTAGAAAAAAAACTTGTTGTCTAAGAGGTATTGGATCAATGCAACAGTTGACCTTGTAGTCGTAGTGTTTCTTCAAAAGTTTCTTTGGCCATTTTATTTTTTGCGTTGCCACCAGAAAGCTGGACCTCTTTGATGCACGTTATATAAAGTCTACTTCTAGCCACAAAAGGCAGTCGTCATCGGTAAAGTAGAACAATTCTGTACATCGACCGTGTGGGTTAGCAGCGGCAATATTCGGAAGGTCGTACCAATTCGACACCATTTTCATGAAGGTGATGGTGGGCAAACAATATTGAAATTCTGTCGCATCAACGTGACATTGCGGGTTTTCTTGTAGAAACTCAATCACGACTGGGGAGAACACTTGCGTAGCACTTCACACCTTCATCTTCTCAAGGTTGTTTAGCTCAACGTGTGACTGTGTCAGGAACCTCACTGGCATTACAAGAAACTACAGCTGAATGCCGAGTAGCTTTTTAAGTAGAAGACACCTTGAATTAGATTATCTCCGTCGATCATCTCTCTTTCCACAAAAGTGTTGCTGACATTCTTGATCGGATGATTGGGATCAATAGACAAAAAAGAGGGTCAGCATGTTCGAATAGATGTGGCACAACATGCACAAGCGTACCATAATCCGAAAGGCCCTTGAATAGGGCAACAATTCACTGGTGATTATCAGTAACAATCCTTGCTACACGAAAGCCCACCTCTTCGACTGCCTTTATAACAGTCTTTGTCATAGAAAAAAAGTTGGTCGCCTATCAAGCACCTGGTAAGAAGTGCCCAACTTGTATCACATAAGCAGTCGACAGCCCTCGCCGGACAAAGCGCAACACCCTGTTCGCCACTTCAGGTGTTGTCAACGATCGCTGTTCAGGACCCCTGTAAACAAGGCCGAAAACCTTAACTTGACGGTCATATATCATCTCTGGTGAATTTCCCCTTCATATAAGATTAAGGAGCAGATTTCTTCTTCAACCTGCAGGGCCTGAAACACTGCGCGGAAGCGTTCTGTTGTCAGCGATGTTACACCTACTTCGCTTGTTGTGTGCCCGACGTACTTTTGTAGCGTGGCACGACAAGGCAACTGAAACAGGTGTCTTGTCGAGGCATGCTCGTATCGTTTGTTGGAGCATGCTTTCGAGAAAACACACTCGCTCACAATTGCTTCACTCTAGGCTGTCTCTTTGAAAACTAATTTCGAGACCTGAGTTTTGACAAATTCGGCAGTTTTGTAGCCTTCGTTTGCAACTTTTAGTAAACACAAAAAACAGGCGGTTTTCTTGTTGCTTTCGAGAGCTTGTAGCCGTTCGCAAACGGTATCGTGCTGGCTTTGCAATATCTGCAGTGAGTGCTTCAGACGGCAAATTTTCTGCTGCAGGTGATTTATTGTTCTTTTACGTATCTTCCATTGTGCGCTTCAAATCAAGGTCTGTTTGAGACATTTGATTTGTAGTTTAGCTTGCTTTGTTGCTCACTATCAGCAGGCAGCGCCGAGACAGATGTTTCCTCCGAACATCCGACAGGTGCAACATGTTCTTGTTCGCTGAAGAGATCACACTGTAAACAAAAATTAGCCGAGATGGGAGCTTTTCCAGCATATGAGCTCCTAAAACCCCCATGCCCCAATCATTTACTCCGTCCTAGCGGAGTGAAGTCGGCACATGTCGTCGTAAAACGCCCCTTGCTTAATGAGGGAGTTTATGAACGACATGACCTTGGTAAACTCCCCCACGGAGTTTTAGATCACGTGGTTAGAAACTCCTTATGGGAGGTTTAAAAAGTATTTTTGGTTGTGGCGTACGTACCACATGGTTAGAAACTCCCTATGGGAGTTTTAAAAGCCATTTTTGGTCGTGACGTGCGTGAGTGTGTGAATGTGCGTGTGTGTACGGGCATCTGTTTAGCACGCCGGTGTGAAGCTCCAGTGCCTTGTGTGGGTCGCCGTGTGAGCATTGTCGAGAGACAACGAAATTATCAGTGCAGCGAGGATTTGCAACGGCCGGCCGAGGCAAGTTCAACTCGCGCCAGCGTCCGACCGCGAACACATCGAGCTGGCTGTCGCGTGTTTATTCTCCCGTCAAGCGGCAATGCCCATGCACACGAGTGCAAGCCTCCGACACGCCACGGATACGTCGCTTCAACGTGCCGAGTTACGAGAAGTGCGAAAAATAATTTCATCGGTAACAAAAGTAAGCTGTTGCGATCGTCAGCTGGTTGTTTCTGGAGTTTCACCGGCTAAAACTTCGAAGCAGAAAGAAGTAGGCTTCGCTACGTCGTCGGCATCAAGCCGGCCGGCGGCCGGTGTGAGAGCTGCGCCGACGACGCGCTCGCCCCGACCACCGGCAACGCTTGCTTCTCGGAGTGTCACCGAACCGATGTTTCACCGGCTGCAACTTCTAAGCGGTAAGTAGGCTTCGCTACGTCGTCGGTACCAAGCCGGCGGCGTAGCGAACTCGCACCACCACACCGGTCGCCGTGGTGAGTTCTACGAGCTCGCTCCGGCCACCGGTGAAGCAAAGAATATGTTTCACAGAAAATAAAAGCTGCTGGAATGAATAAGTTTAAATTGTCGCTTTTGCGCCATGCAGCCACCGCTGTCAAACGTCTAGCGAGAAGGCGAGCGCCGATACGAGACAGATTGAACCAACATGCGACCGCCGATGCATTGCGAGCAACAGGAACCGCGACTACGAGCCGTCTCGTTCGTTGTAAGTGCATCGCTCCGTAGCTTAACGCGAATAGCGGACTCGGATAGCGGCAGTGTGTGTGTAAAATAACGGCGACGAAAACTGTACAGCAGCAAGCATTTTGTGATCGCGAGCTGTCGTTCATCCTATAGCCGTGCCGTACTCCTGGGAGAGGCCTAGCGACGCCGTCGGCCACAACGCGGTATACCGGCGGGGCGACGCGGTTCTTCGCCGGTGTTGCTCGTGAATGTGTGCCGCTGAAGCGTTCGTGCACGGCCGCTCGTGGTTCGTGTACGATTATGCGCATTTTACAGACTCACGCACACCTCATGGCGGATACACCTCATGCGACAGAGTGCCAGCTGATAATCAAAATTCGCTAATTAAAAAGGCGTTGAATGTTAGGCGGGTTTATAGTAAAAGATAGGTGTGCCTCAGTGGTATCTATAAGGCCACCGCAAATTTACACGTACGCCATGAATGTTTGTTGCTTAATTACACGGAAAAGAAGTGTCCCATCTGAGCTACATTGGAGGTCAAGATGTGGTGCCTATATATAATTGGTGACCAACGCTTGGTTGTGAAGCGCGGGCGGCGAGCGGTTGTCAGTGTGAGTGTTGTATTACTTTGTGAATGTTGTGTGTATGTTTGTGTACGTGTGATCGAGCTTGCGTGTTTCGATGCTAATTTAATTAAAGATTCTCAGGCGCATGGTGCGACAGCGAAAATCATTTTTTTTCGATAGTTATAAAAATTTACTCCCATACTTACCTGGAAAAGCTCCCCTATGGATGTAAACAAATACTCCCCTCAGTCCATCCAAAACCTCCATTTTTTACTCCCCTGGACGGAGTATATAAAACCCCCATCGGGACGTGCGCTAGAGGACAAGTCCATTTACTCCCATCTCGGCTCTTTTTTGCTTACAGTGCACTCTCGGCCTCTATATGCATGCTTCCATCTGGGCGACTATTGTTAAGCGAACTGATATACTGCCATCTGCTACTTCTCTACGAGGCGGTGTCCTTATCCTAGGAGCGCTTGTATTTTGCATATGTGAAGGTTAATGAGAACACAGTTGGAATAGAACTTGGCAAGATAATCCGCCGTTTAGCACCTTTATTGTAGTCATTTTTGCTAAGTGCAGGAAACAAAGCAAAGAATGGTCGCTGGGTACCCACCTCCTTTCCTTTTATGACCATGAACTCGATCCGGATTAGTTTGAAAAGTGTACAAGGGATCCCTGTTCATCGCGATCAAGAAATTTGAACCGTATTGACTCTTATCGAGATCAGAAGTATTGTGACGCAACGGTTAGCCAACGTCATGCCATTCGGCCTTTGCAATGCTCCAGCAACATTCGAGCGCATGATTGACACCGTTTTGCGAGGCCTGAAATGGAAAACTTGCTTGTGCTATTTGGACGATATTGTTATTTTCTCGTCAACATTCCATCAGCACTTGCAACGTCTGGACGAAGTTCTCACGTGTCTTGCCAACGCCGGCCTTCAGCTGAACACCAAGAAGTGCCGTTTTGCGAGCAAGACAATTAAAGTCTTAGGTCACATCGTAAGCAAGGACGGCATTCGTCCTGATCCAGACAAGGTTTCCGCTGTCCAGCACTTCCCGCGTCCTGAAAAAGCCAATGATTTGCGCAGTTTCCTCGGCCTCGCTTCCTATTTTCGCCGATTCATTCGAGACTTCGCCTCAATCGCTTCGCCTTTGCACAAGTTGCTCGGCTCCGGCGTTCCCTTTGTGCGGTCTCCTGAATGTGAATCGGCGTTTGTCCATCTGAAGTGTGCCCTCACGTCCGAACCAGTCCTTTGCCATTTCGATGAAACCGAACCTACACTCCTGCATACGGACGCTAGTGGTCATGGCATTGGTGGTATTCTGCTACAGCGAGACCAGTCTTCACGCGAGAGGGTCGTCTCATACGCCAGCCGTGTACTGACACCTGCAGAAAAGAATTATACCATCACCGAGCAGGAATGCCTAGCCGTCGTTTGGTCTGTACAGAAGTTTCGACCTTACCTTCACGGCCGCCACTTTACTGTGGTTACAGACCATCACGCCTTGTGCTCGCTCTCGACACTCAAGAACTTATCTGGCCGCCTTGGTCGCTGGATTCTTCGTTTGCAAGAATATGACTTTAGTATTACGTACAAGTCGGGAAGGAAACACCAAGACGCCGACGCGCTTTCGCGCTGCCCGCTTCCTTCGGAACCGTATCACGACACCACCACGACCGCACGCGACGAGTTCTCGGCCGTCCCTTCTTCACACGTTTCATCCTTAGCTACTATGGGCCCAACTTCTTTGAACGAGTGTGGTTCAATGCTATCTCACCAACGCGCTGATCCTTACTGTCGCCGCCTCATGGACCGCCTTGACGGGACTACGCGGCCCCCTAACGCACGTCTTCGTCGACAGCTGACGCAATTCAAGCTCGACAACTGCGTCCTGTACCGCCATATCTACCATCCTGATGGTCAACGCTGGGTGCCCGTTCTACCTCGCTGTCTTCGAGCTGACGTCCTCAACGCATACCACGACGACATGACCGCTGGACACTTGGGATTTCAGAAAACGTACGATCGCATCAGATGTCGCTACTACTGGCCGGGCTTGTCCTCTAGTGAGCGAAGTACGTTGCTTCGTGCGTCCTTTGTCAGCGTCGAAAGCTTCCCACATCAGCTCATAGCGGGCAACTACAACCACTCCCGTGTCCGCTGGAGCCATTTGAGGTAGTTGGCATCGATCTGTACGGTCCACTCCCCATGACTGTCGCCGTTAATCGATGGATCGTTACAGCTGTCGACCATCTGACATGCTACGCCGAAACAGCTTCCGCGGCTTCCGCATCAGCTCCCGAAGTTGCTGATTTTATACTCCGATCCCTAATCCTTCGTCACGGTGCTCCTCGTGTCATCCTGAGCGACCGTGGAAAGGCATTTCTTTCACAACTCGTTCACGAAGTGCTCAAGGCATCCGGCACCACCCACAATACAAGCTCCAATTACCATCCTCAAACGAACGGGCTGACTGAACGCTTTCATCGTACGCTGTCAGACATGATAGCCATGTATATCCAACCGGATCACAGAAACTGGGACGCAATTTTGCCATTCGTGACTTTCGCGGACAATACCTCCGTACAGCGCACAACAGGTTACTCGCCATTCTACCTCGTCCATGGTCGTTTGCCCTCTTCTTTCCTCGACGTTTCCTTCTTCTCTGCGCCTGTTAAACCATCTCCATCCACCAGTGAAGAATACGTGTCCCGGCTGCTTCATTGCCGCCAGCTGGTTCGCGTCAACACTGAAGCAAGGCAACAGGACCGCAAGCTTGACTATGATGCCTCTCATCGCGCCGTGTCCTTCAGCCCTGGCGATGAAGTGCTGCTTCTTACACCCATTCGCACTCCTGGCTTGTGCGACAAATTTCAACTACGCTTTCTTGGCCCCTACACGGTGTTGGAGCAAACGTCTCCCGTCAACTATCGCGTGGCACCCGTTGTTCTCCCAGCGGACCGCCGCTGCCGGGCTGCAGAGATAGTCCACGTATCACGCATGAAGTCTTTCGCAAGGCGTTCTTCGCTTTAACCCGCGGTCAGGATGACCGCTCTCGCGTGGGGGGAAAAGTTAGTGTGGACATTCATTAGACACATCTACTCTCCTCGTACATGGTCATTATCATGGGTGTTCGTCGTCTTCATCTGTAGTGGAAACTCGGCTTGATTGTGATCTGTGCCTCGGGTGTGGTCGCTTCACCGTGCCTTCGGGGCCTAATAAAGGTCGCGCTAACCGTTGCGTCACAGTATCTTTGTGACACCGGCATTCAACGAGTCCTTGTGGAGATAATTGGGGTTCGGAGAAAATATGAACGATTGAGAGTACTACGCACTTGAATATGCAAAAACAGTAATCTGTCGGAGTGTTGAAAAAAAAAAAAGATGGCTGATCCCTCCATCATTGGAATCGGTATAACACGAAAGTGAAACGTGTCGTCACAGAAACTGTTTATTCCTTATAGTGCATTAGCATATGAGAGCTTGTACAATATCTACTGCTGTTTGGCAGATATACACCACTTGATGTGGACGCATCTCACGCACGTTGACGCCTAGTGGCACATCTCCGTATGACGACTAACGCCCATGATCATGATTCAACCCTTGCAGTAGCTGAAGTTCTTAAGATGTACGTGGACACCGCATATGGTGAATCCCGCACTAAGATGACATCAACAAGCACATAACAAACACTGACACTCGACATGCGCTCCTTGAAAGCGTCGTAAAATGCGATGAGAAACGCTACGCGCGACAGCCAGGCGAGGGTCGGAGAGCTATTTTTCGATATGGATGGATGCTATGAGTGAGGCTTGGGATGAAGCTGCCACCTCACGGTGTGTTAAAGTGTTGACGAAATTAAACTTGTATTGGAAGCGCGCCGAATGGGACGGTCGTAGCAACGACGCGTCTTTTTTTCGAGCCTGGTGGCCCAGATTTTACCGCCGCGTTATAAAGGAGACGCTCATAGCATCCATCCATCAATCCAAGAGCACTGTGAGAGCAAAGTGTGAAAGACAAAAGCGCTCATGCAGCCACCGTAATGTGTTTGGCGGTAGCTCAGTGGGTTAAACGCCCGCCAGGCATCGTCGTTGACCGAGAGGCCGTGGGTTCGGCTCCCGTCAACGCAACTTTTTCCTATAGTTTTTTTTTCTTTGCCATCTGATGGCGTTCATTTTGCTGACGTACTTCCGTGACGGAAATACGTCATGAAAGCCTTGGTGGACCCGGCATAAAACACTTTCGCGTTAAAAAAGTAGGGTCCGTGCCCATCGCGGCGCAGCGCCACTTAGGAAATCGAGTGGACGGTTGCGCCAGATTTCTTTCTATGTGTTATTGTGAGAAACTTCATGCATCTCGGAGGCGTTGACGCACCACCTGTCGGTGTCATTATAAAGTGCCGTGCCGACTTACGTGGCGCTGTACCGTCGGTGCTCCCATCTCTCCTTCTAGCTAGGATACCTTAGCCTCAGCAGTCAGTCATGGCAATGTCCAGCTGTGTCCGTGAGTGTCCACGCGCAGCCGTGGTCATCACGGGCGGCCTCTAGCCCCGAGCATGCGCCTAGCCCCGCGCACCAGCCACGACACGCGCCACGCACCACACTTGCACCTCGTCGTCGTTTGTTCCTTCGCTGCAGCGTCCCTCTGGCGGCATTCCGATAAACTTTATACGAAGTATAGCTAACAGCCAACTCACTTAGTATCCGACATCGTGTAATTCAACGAAACGCACGCGTAAGAAAACGTAGCCGCCGCAGCGAGTGAGACGACCTGGCTGCTCTCTATTATTTAAACTTAAACTGAGTGGCGGGAACAGAACACGTACAAAGCCATGAGCTGTCTGCTGATGCCTGTCAACATAGGGCACTCATGAGCGCGCGGCTGGTGAAAGTACTCAGTCGCTAGAAAATAAGCCTATTTCTCCAACCCATAAGGGCGCAGAAGAGAGCACGGCTTGTGGGGAATTGGGGCAGCATCTTGGTAATCACCTGCCAAGATTCGGTGTTCAAACGCTCGATTTTCGAACGTTAGGTTTCGGAACACGCGGGTACATGACATCAAAGATGACGTAATACGTTGCGCTTTCGTGTCACTGCTTTCCATCGGCGGCAGCTAGCGCAGTCAGTGACGGCATAAGCTCTCACGTGTCAATTCAGACGATTTACGGTACTCTGTAGGCAAATACGGGAGAGTATACACTATTGCTACCTATGGAGTGAAAATGGCGTCTTTTTGTCCCACAACCATAATTGTCATCGGTTTGCTTGCGTGCCGTTCCTTGAAAACTAGACGCTCGGCCCTTTCATATCAAGTCACGCGTATAACGCGCATGCCGTTCGCAACCAGGAAATGGTGGCCGCGGCCATAATGCAAGGACAGACAAATGAAATAGATGAGGAATATTGTTTTGGGACGGAAAAAAGTCACAGTTTCGCCGAAATGGCAAAGGAATGAATGCGATAGCAATAAATTGGAATGTAACGCGAAGAACGGAAAGCAGCTCGAAATTGCCATCGCGTCGCTAGAGCCCAAAGGACGCACGAAAAGAACGCACTGGACGAGCGCGAACTATCACGCGTCACAGCTCGACACTGGAAGCGCACTGCTCAAACATAAAGCAGGACGCACGAAACGAACGAACAGGTACACATAGGACGAGCGCGAACTAACTGCCCCAGTTGTTACTTCTTTCTGTTTGAACAGCGCGCTACTTTCGCAAACGCGGCCACGGCAGCGAGCGAAGCGACCTTCGTGCGCTTTGTGACTTCAGCGCGGGCATCGCGGGGAAAGCAGAAGACATACAACCCCCGCTCAACCCCCCGCCCCCCCCCCCCCGGCCGCCCCCTTCGTACCTCGAGATAAGCGCACGAAGGCGACCACGCCATGTAGGTCGAAGAGCAACGGGGTTTGCAGGAACGTGGCGACAATCTTTAAAGCGCGCCACGCGTGCACATCGCGCCATCTGTGTGATTACTAAGAAAGCATGCTGATGTAAGTGGTGTATATCATAGAGTTTTCTACCATGACCTAGAGGGAACTCTGGCGCTGCGATCGTTCAGCCACCATGGGAATGATGGGTTGTACACGGATTTGCCTAGTCTTCGTGCTTGTGGGCTTCGAACGCACTTGTGGCTTTGTTTATTGCTATGTTTTGGTTTTCTTTCGGATAAAAGATTGGATCGTTGTGAACTTCGTGACGAGATTTGAATCGGTGAGCCTAAAGAAGTTAAAGTGGTGAAGTGAAACTGCTGATTTTCGCTGAACTTCGTTTTGCGACAAAGCGGATGCACGCGACGTGGAGCCAAACGGAGCCGAAAGAACGAAGTTTAGACAAATCCGTGTACTACCCATGATTCCCATGCTGGCTGAAGCGCGATGTATTGCAGCTCCCATAGACACTAGCGCCAGAGTTCCCTCTAGTAAGTATTGTAGGAAACTCTATGGTGTATATAGACGATTTTCCGCAGCTGGTTTCTTCAATCAAAACTAGATGGCGCCACCGCATCGTGGCCGTCCCCCTACCGTGGCCGTCTTCATGGCCATCCCCCTGCCGCGGCCTTTGGCGGCGCTGCTCAATATGTCTCCATCCGCGTCGTGTCGTCTGCTTGGCGTTCCCCGTAGCGTCTGCACGCATGCCAGTAAAAGCGAACAGACGGCAGCGCCGGAAAAGTAAACATGGCGGCACCGGTGGATGGAGTTTCCTTCCGCCTCGAATTTATCACGTCATCGTCCTGCGCTGTGTGGCCCGTAAGTTCAAAACCTACGCATTTATTTGCTTTATATTCGCGTTCTGAAGCTTCGAGAGTAATGTACTCGTCGGTATTTTGCAGTGTTTCCAAGATTCATTCTCATATTGTCGGAGACAAGGCTTAGCAGGCATGGCCAAATAAATACAGCTGATCGCAATAATAAAGACAAAGCATACCTGACGCTTTTTCTCCAGCGTCACAAAGCGATGGCCCATTTTGCCATTTGTTTATTGCTGTGAGGACAGTGGGCGAGTAGCAAGCGCGAGTTTGAATCGAAGCGGGCTGTCGCGTCTGCATGGGTGCTGCCATGTTGGTTTGTAACCCCAGCTACTGGCGGTTGCTAATACAACAGTAAAAAGCATACACTATAATTGCGAAGTAGATTAAGCATATCGCTAATCGTTGTGACGTGGTACGTACCAAACAAACGCAAATGTCTCAACGTTTTCAACTTTGAAGCGATTGCATGTAGAACTCAAATAAACTCAAACTCAAACTATGTTTTGCTGCGCAAGCATGTGACTTGCTTACACCCTGCTGCAACCAGCTTGCGTGGTACGGCCACGGCCGCATCGCTGGCCCAATGCGTTGGCTGGGGCAAATGGCTGGGAGAAGGCCAGTTACGATCACGTGATCAAACATGGCAGCGCCCGTGCGCCGCTGCGGAAAATTGTCTATAAATCGCTCGTCGTCAGCAGGCTCAAAGACGGTGCTGTTGGTGGCCTAACCGTCTAACGCCATGCGCTGGAAAGCGGGAGGTCGCGCGTTCGATTCCGCGCGCCGGAAAGTTTTTCGGAATTATTTTTCTTTGTGGCTTTGATGTATATATATAGACATATACATATACGGTGCATGGCGACGGCGACGGCAAAAATCAGCCGAGACTGTCCATGTAATTGCTATCGCACTAAAACACCCTTTACACTCGTGATATTTTTTAGATTGTAGTAAGGTTCTTTCTCACTGTCACCACATCAGACACTTGCGAAGCAATGTTTATTCAACGAATACACTCAAGTGCTACATCCGCTTATATGTTAAAACTTATAACTATCGGTAGTATGGATTTAACACACCCTAGATGCAATGTTCCGCAAAGTGCAATATTACACACTATACACTGCAAAGCTACTGTACAGCAGGAAACATGGTTAACTAAAGCATCGTATCTTTGAAGCACTTGTAGAAGAAGGTATGCTGTGGTGGTCCACTTGTTTCCTTTTTCGTCCCTCGGCATGGCATCTCTGGATGCTGTAGTCTTTGCTCGCGCAGTTGGAAACTTCGAGTGCGCCAGATCTTACAAAGGTATCAACATCATTCGCTTTGAAGTGCTCCAATTATTGTGCAAGTAAATGTGCAAACGTTGCACATAGTTTACGCGGTTTTTGTGTGGGGTTCAACTTGGGAGCGGACAACACATACAAATCTCTTTCGACCGGTCAAAAGTGGCGGTGTAGGCCTATGTCACTTACGCCTAAATCAAACCGTGAGCATGTTTCTATTTGTTAGAGATCAAACCGACGACTTTGAGAGCAATCATAAATACAAGCTTGCGCGACTCTTTACCCGGTTTTATAGAATCAACTTAGGCTATAACTAGACCAAGCATTCCTGGTTTTCTCCGTGAAGTTCTATCTTCTTTTCGACATATTGAATGCACTGTTTTCATTAGAATATTTGAGTCGAATTGCACGAAAAAATATATAACTATCTTATAGAAGTTATGCTACCTGTGCCAATGTATCATGTAGTCTATGAAATTGGATCCGAAGAGAATGTTCTAAAGAGGGTAAAGAAGATACCAGTAAAAGAGCAAAAATAGTCATTGTTCTTTGAACTACATACCAACACACTTCCTGTCAAGCCTTTCCTAGATGAAAATGGACTCTTCTTCTCCTGGAGTATAAATTGTATGATATGCAAAAAAGCAGAAACGATAGAACGTATATTTTTGGATTGTTCGGACGAAGTCTTTTTATGGGACATTCTTCAACGGTCTTTAAGGGAAGAATTACCATTTACTCCCTGTGGTATTCGCTTCCTTCCCAAAGACACAACGGGTTTCCCCTAAGACATAGTTATGCTGGTATACATGCTTGTTGCGTTAGAGAGTATTTCTTCGAATATGCATATTATTTAAGACAAACTTATCGAGTTCAGGAAGAACCACCAATATGGATGTCTATGTTAGTTGACCTGGTTTCATTGAAGCGGTTTTAAATCTTCGACAGGTTGACCTTTCTAAACACCACCATCATTGTTATGCGTGTTGTTTGTATTTTGTGTGTTGAATATATATGTTTGTGACACGAAATTGAAAACTATGGGTAATAAAGAAAAAAAATCACGCCATATCCACGTAATGAATGATGATAAGTGGGCGAAGCTCGAGAGGGGGAGATCATCGGTAAACCGTAACTCTCCCGTGAAAGAACTTAGCCCGTTACATCATTAAGAAAGGCGTAAGACTGTGCGTATATTATACAAATCAACTTTTATTTTCTTCTTGTTCGTTTTGTTGTTTCGTTGGGTGCGAAGTACATGGTCATGACGACAATTCCAGAGTCACAGCTTCACGAAGCAATTCTGCCTGTCGTACAGCACGATCTTGGCGACGTCGACGCGCAGCCTCACGAGACGCTTCGGCCTCGCGCGCTCGTACGGCAGGATCCTGTCGGCGAGCGCGCGCTGCCGCCGCCCTGCGCGCTCTCCGCTCCGCAGCCTTGTCTACAGCCGCCTGCTCCATCCGGTGACTCGCTGCGAAAGAGGAAGCGCGTCAAGAGCGATTGACTTTTATTGCTTCAGTCACGTGCGAGTGACGTCAACACGCACGAGAGTCTCACTCGTCAACGTCGTCTTCTTCTTCTACTGCATACCAGAACGCGCGCTTCTCACGAGCTAGAGGTGGCCCCAACTAGGTGGTTACAAACCGGTCACAGAGGAAGGACAGACCCACGGCTGTAGGAGCTTCGCCCCTAAATTTCGGTGATAGCTCAGTGGGCTAACCGCCCGCCAGCCATGGTCACGGACCTAGAGGTCACGGGTTTGATTCCTCTCAACGGAACCTTTTCTCAGTTTTTTTGTGCTTTTCCATCTGATGGTGTTCATTTTGCTCACGTATTTCCGGGACGGAAATGCGTCATGAAAGTCTTGGTGAACCCCGGCATAAAACAATTTCGTGTCAAAAGGCGCGTCTGTTTGAAGCGTGCCACAACGCAAAGTGACCACGCATTAAGTAAAGCAAACAGAAATATCTCACCGATGTGAACTGCGTCCTATCCCAAAAAGCTACACGCAGAAAATGAAGGCGCATTTTTTTGTATTTGACTAAATATACGGACACAATGTGGGACTACATTCATGAGCGGTAGCCTTCGCTTCGTTGACAAGAAAAGTTGTCCATAGAGAAAGAAAAAAAAGTTAAGAGAGGACACTACGCGAAATCTGGCCTCAGGAAGTGCGTCACGACTACGTAACGAACTAGTGCTCTCACCAAACGCCAGCGGACGCAAGCGCAAAAAAAAACGTTATCATCAATCCAACAGAATTGTTGTTACAAAACATTAAGTATAAGCCCTATTTTGGCACGTTATTTATACATAAAAACAATTTATTCAACACACCTCACGTAGTTAATTTCTTCAGTCGTACTGTCATAAACACCATCTACGATTCCGGTACTAGCCATAAACGCAAGCGCGATGAATAAAGTCGTAGCGAATTATGATTACCTGCATCTCTTTCAGTTGTAACTTAATCGAAATAAAAATTACATCACGACCTGAATTCGCAAGAACCATTGAACTCGACAAAATAGGGATCAAAACTATAAACAATAGCTTTGCCATTTGGGCGAGAAAAGTGGTCATAAATCATTAACTTTCGCAATAGCCAAACGTCGGTTACGCGGAGTAATGCAAATTTCGCGCCAGTGAAACCGAAACAGTAAGCGCAGTTCACTTGCTCTCAGCAACCCACAGGTGCGCTAGGGTCGATTGGGTCTATGGGAGTGTCCACGCATAACTTTCTTTCTCTATGAGTCCGCGAGTACACTACTGTGGCAGAGCAGCTTGCCATCCCGAAAGCAAATACGAGTGCACATTGCGAACTGCCTAATCCGAACGGCGACGTCTCAATGGAGCCAAATAGAAAACGACGCACCTAGCTTAGGTCAATCTTGAAAGCATGCATGCTCGGTCAGGTGTCAATTCGGAGTTCCGCTTAAATATACGAATAGTTTTACATGTAACATGCACAGTAGCAATAATGCAAGGAAAGAAGTCAAGTTTCCCCTCCATCCTTTAGGCAATCTTCTACAAGACATATCAGTCACTCAAGCGTTGCAGCATAAATGTATTCCACGAGTTCCTATGTCACCAATCAAGGGGGAGGTTCAACAACAAGAAGCACAGGTAGCCACAGCAATGAATAAATGAATCAGCGAATGAATGAAATGAAAATGTAATCCGGAATCTCCTTTCGAAGTTGTCTGGGCCACGCGTGAGGGTAGAGTTTTATTGTTGGTTACGTCCTTCATGAGAACGCCGCTTTCGCGGAACATGAACATGTTAAAGCGATAGCGTTAAACAGCTCGTTGCGCATCCATTCCGGTGTCGGTGTCGGCGGCGTCGGCGGCGTCGGCGGCGTCGGCGGCAGCGTCTGGTTGGGAGCGAAAAAGCAGCGTTGTCCGTGAGCGAAAATTTGAGGTAGGTGCAAACCCGGAGGGCGTGCGCACTTTGGCATTTCTTGCGGCAAGGTTTAGGTCTCCACACAGAAGCGAAGGTGGGCTAGCGATTAGGAAGGCGATACGAACACGGCCCGACTGCACTAGCTTGTTGCCGCCACATCCGAGAGAGACCGGCGCGCGGTACGGTCGCACCATCTGTTGGAGGCCTTGCGACACGTCTCCGCAGTTTTCCCGCCGTTTCTGAGCAATGGCCTGATCACACGCGCGTATGTTCTATTACAAACACGTAGTGGGTGCATAGCTGATCACCCACGACAAAGGACACGCAGATTTGCGCGCGCATTCTCTTACACACATGTAGAGGGTTCATCAATACTTTGAAAAAACACGGTTGATCCCTCCGTCATAGGAATCGGAATAACACGAAAGTAAAGCGTGCCCTTACAGAAGTAACCGAATGCTTACTGTACATTGATATAAGAGAGTTTGCACAATGTATATTGATGTCTGGCAGCTGATGGCGCCGTTCAACGTGTATGCACCCACTTTGATGATTAGTGGTACATCTCCATCCCGACGACGAACGTCCATGTTAAATGATTAAACAAACCCGTGTGGTAGCTGTAGTAGTTGAAGGTGAAAGCGTAATGAGAGAACGAGGTGTGATAACCAGAAGAGCGTCGCATATTGGACGCAGAGCTTGTTCGCCATCCCGCGGCATGTTAAAATGTGATTGAACACCCACGGCCGCACTAGAGAGAAACGCAAAGCGCGTCGTGTCGCCCTGGTAGTCAGGCCGCAATTTTTCTCGGGGCGAGCGCGACAACGGGGAACGCGGGGTTACAGCCAGGTGAGGCTGGCGCGCGTCGCGGAGCTATTTTTGGTTTGGAATAGCGTGATGCTGAGCGAGGTCGACGTTTTTACGACGCTTGGGCAAAGGTCGCCACCTCGCGGTGTGTTAAGACATTGACAAAATTTAACTTCTATTGAAAAAAAATCACAGCATATCCACGGAGTGAATGATGATGAGTGGGCGAAGCTGCGGAGGTTCATCGGTAAACCGTGAATCTTCCGTGAATTCTGCCCAGTACATCATCACCGACGTGAGATCGGGCGCGTTGATATCAAAGGTTTGATGAGAGTTATGACGACTTGCAGCTCACTTTAATTTTACATGTACGCTGTGAATTTTCATTGTTTAGAAAACCATTGCTTTATAAAACATCTGGCGTCTTTCGTTAAGCAGCCGGCGTCTTTTCGTTTTGCTTTAGAAACATCTGGCGTCTTTTCGTTTTGCTATTAGAAAACATCGGGCGTCTTTCGTTGGTTTATTTCATCAATCAACGGCGTTTTGAACAAAATTTTTATTGTTTAATCATGCACAGGAGAAATCTCACCAGGCACTACCTTCGAGGTAAACAATGGCTGCTAATGGGAATGAGAGACGGAAGAAGTCGGCTTTGAGCTAACTCTTACACTTGTACTTCTACTAACGTTTCCTACTGGAACATGCCAAGGGCTGCTAATGGGAATGAGAGACAGAAGAATTCGGCTTTTAGTTAACGCGCACGCTGCGAATTTTTTATTGTTCAACAACGCACAGGAGAAATCTCCCACCGGCACCACCTTGGAGGTCAAGATCTGGTACTAGCGTTAAGACTGGTTACGCACTACGACGGGGACGAACGGGTGCCGCTTTAAGGAGCTTCGCCCCTGAAACGCGCCGAATGGGACGGACGCGTAACGCGTTGTGCTAGTCGCGGAGGCCACAGCAATGACGAATTACTTTACCTTACCACTTCCAGAGGTCAACACCACCCAGCCGACCGGGAGAGTGGTAGATATAAAAGGCGCGTTCCTAAAGCCTCCAGAGTCTGTGACCGTGGCGCAGTGGATAGCGTGCCCGGCATCTGTTGTTGCGGACCGAGCTGTCGTGGGTTCGATGCCCGTTCACGGTACCTTTCTGTCTTTGCCATCTGTGTATATTTTTAGGGGCGAAGCTCCTTATAGCGGCACCCGTTCGTCCCTCGTAGCGTAGTATGTAACCAGTCTTACGCTTTGACCTGCAAGGTGGTGCCGGTGGGAGATTTTTCCTGTGCGTTGTTGAACAATAAAAAATTCGCAGCGTTAGCTAAAAGCCGACTTCTTCTGTCTCTCATTCCCATTAGCAGCCATTCTTTACCTCCAAGGTAGTGCCTGGTGAGATTTCTCCTGTGCGTGATTAAACAATAAAAATTTTGTTCAAAACGCCGTTGATTGATGAAATAAACCAACAAAAGACGCCAGATGTTTTGTAAAAGCAAAACGAAAGAACGCCAGATGTTTCTAAAGCAAAATGAAAAGACGCCAGCTGCTTAACGAAAGACGCCAGATGTTTTCTAAGCAATGGTTTTCTAAACAATGAAAATTCACAGCGTACATGTAAAATTAAAGTGCGCTGCAAGTCGTCATAACTCATCGAACCTTTAGTATAAACGCGCCCGATCTCACGTCGGTGATGATGTACTGGGCAGAATTCACGGAAGATTCACGGTTTACCGATGAACCTCCGCAGCTTCGCCCACTCATCATCATTCACTCCGTGGATATGCTGTGATTTTTTTCGACGTCATTTCCCTGACGGAAATGAAGTCTTGGTGGAACGCGGCATAAAACACTTTGGTGTTAAAAAGTGTCACGCCACCGGGCTGTTGACACGCATGTGACGGATTCTGTGCATTCGCAATTACTTTGGCTGAAGTGGCTGAAAGTGTCAGTCCGTGGTGTGTGTGGGTGGGTGGGCAGTGAGTCAACTCAACGCGTCAAAAAGTTTTGTTGAAGAGGGCGGAAACATTTAGCCTAGAGGTACGCGTTTGTTTGTTGTTGTGCGTGTGTGTGTGTGTGTGTGTGTGTGTGTGTGTGTGTGTGTGTGTGTGTGTGTGTGTGTGTGTGTGTGTGTGTGTGTGTGCGGGCGCGCGCGAATGGTGTTCTTGCGTTCAGCTCTTAAAGGCGATGCTTCAGGGTCCGCCAAGTTTTTGTGACATGACCACCGTCTTTTATGTTTACAACCTTCATGAGTGCCTGGAACGGGCCACAGCAGCCGCATCCAGGTACTACGGAAGTGGCTGTTCAGCATTAAATTGTGGCAAGGCATATTTTTTACTGCTGTGTACAAGGCTCCATTTCGGCTTTACATCTTGTCTTATTGAGGGCTTTTAAATGCGCCAGATTTTTTATGCCGACTCAACAAGAAAACTCTCTTTCCATGCCTGTGTCACGTAACACGATATTCGCGATAAAGAAGAAAATGCATAAAAGGAAATACATTTTCTTGGCGTTGCTAGTTTTGCACCCAGGGTAGGAACATTATTATACGCAATCAATAGCTGCCGTTCCATAGCGGCATTTGTAGTACTACTATGCTCCAGAAAGACTCCCTGTTCGAGGACTTTAACGCGATAGCGTTAGAGAGCTCGTTTCCCAGAAATGCCGCCGTCGGTGTCGGTGACAGCGTCGCGTGTGAGCGAAAAATCATCGGTGACCGAAAAATCGAGAAAGATGCAAATAAAATAAACAATAAAAATCTTTAGTCCCATTGAGATTGATCCCGGGACGTTTGCGTGGTATGCAGGTGTCCTACCACAAAGCCACGGTGTTAACTGCAACTGCATCGAAAAAAGACACTACATAAATGCGATGTAGTGGAAGGAGTCTCCTTAACGAATTTTGTTCGGCAGGTGTCACGACGAAAATGAGCGTATTCGGCAATTTGTAGGCGCATTGGCAAGGCTATCACACTACGGCTTTTGCACGACGTCATGATTCGATAAACGCCGGGATAGTGCACCCATTGCCGCTAAAAAAACAGACACAAACTTGCAAACAGCTCCCAGAATGGACAACTATGTCCATCTAGGAGAAAACATATCAAGCTAACAGCAGACATTAGACTAATGAGCTGCCATCTGTGAGGCATTGTGAGAAACATGTCTCGACTCTAGCACAGGAAAGGGCTTTTGATCGAAAACCTGTACCATTACTATGGATACATCGCACGCGCGCGTGTGTGCCTGTGTGCGTGTGCGTGTGTGTAACAACACACATTAATAAGCATGCACTTAGTAATTGAAGTGTGCACTAGGGACCGCATTTCGCTACCGCGTTCAACTCTTAAAGGTGAAGCTTAAGGGTCCCCCAATTTTTTCATCTCTTCAAGTCATCGTACCCTGAAGGCTTCTCTTGTTTGACTTCAAATTATATGTTGTTTATTGCTTGACTGTTGATTAGCACCAATTATATTTAACACTTAACATAGTAAATATTTATTACAACTTGACGCACTGATTTAGTCCATCTTTGTTACAGCTTGTATACAAATAAATTGAGTCCTAAATCTTTTTATTTTGTTTTCTAGGTGGAACTATACAGACTATATTTGAGTAAAGACTGCCTCACTTTTTTTGAAAGCGCCTTGAGAAAACGTCCAATAATCGACTAAAATAGTCTCATCAATCAGGATTCAGCAAGTAATGGCTAAGGTAGTGAACAAGTGAACATTTAATTGTAATTTATTTAAAATAAAAAATTGGAGCCCAATCGCTCTACACAAATTGTTGACCAGGGAAGCTGAGTGATGCGGTCCCGGCGTTCATCACGAGCTAGCATCCTTCGAAGTGTCTCGTGTTGTAACTTTTCTTTTTTGTATGACCACAATTAAGAGACGTGTGCCTCGAACCTTGCGTTTGGGGAACTTAGCTTAAGTCCATATTAAGAACATCTAAAAAACTTCATCGGTAGCTATTTATGCTGCGGCGGCTATTGTGCGGCCGCTATACATGCTGACAAAACCTGAGGAGAAACTAGTGTCAGCACGGAGACCCTTGGAGGCAGCGTGGGCTAGCATTGCTTTTCCATTATAGTTTCCGCGCACTCACGGATTCACATACCGCCAACTTCTCCCGCTTCCAAGCCACATACGGCTTCACTGTAGAAACCTAAGGACCCCCGCTGCTGCGTTTGTTTGAACAGAGAAGCAACCTCAGTTGCGAATACCTGTGACCAGAGAGTCCGAGGACGTTCGCGTATGCTTCTGAAGTACATCGAAGACAGCCCCTCCACGACAGCATTTTCTTTCGTTAAATCGAGCCGTAGCAATCCTAGAATTCAAAGCGAACCCTATCGAACGAAACAGCGTTTCCAGTGCCTCCCAGTGCCTTTCAGCGCTCTGGGTGGTACTGGATACGCTGTACAGTGTGTGCCAGTACACTACAGCGCGCCGGGGGCAATGGGACAAATTGTACAGCGTGGCCAGTGCCACCCAGTGCGCTGAGAGACGCTCGGAATACTGTAGTGTGGCCCACCGTCTTACAGCGCACTGGGAGGCGGTGGCCACGCTGTACAGTGTCTGCCCGCGCACTGGGAACACTGGCGGCACTTCGAAAAACAACTAGGTGCGCTGAGTGGACCTCGTATAAGATTTGATATTGGATCGCGAGATTTCGAAAGAAAAAGTTATCGAATATTGCAAAATATCATTCTACTCCGTGTCCTACACATATGTAGCTTTAGTTTTAGTTAGGCGACGGACGTACGTATACGCTGAACACATTCATCTGTCGAGCAAGAGCGCGTGCGCAATTTTTGTGATCGAGCATCGTGAACGCAGTTCATATAACTGCATCGAAAGAGCTTATCATTCGCAATATAACATGACATTAGTATTAGTCTGATAATCAACATCAACCTCAACCGACCCTAGCAGTCAGTCTTTTCATATGGGCTGGTACCGCTGAAAGCCGCAGGTCACCGGCAGCAGTAAGGTGCTGTAACGCTCAATCTCGGCGTCTTTAGCTTCTGATTTGTTTAGTCGAAGATGCAACTATTACCTCGTTTGAGTCAGTTAGGATCTAAAATGCATTTGAACGGCTGTTCGATTCTTCGTATTTGAATATCCACGTTCTTCACAGCGATCGTGGCGTACGGAGTGCAGCTCTAAGCCTAATGGTCAGTTCGGCTAGGGTGAACTACTGCGGCTGTATAGTAGGCGGAACGTAAAAGAAGGACAGAAAATATATCAAAACGGGTGGAGAAAACTAGTGTACCGTGCGCCGTTCATATGGACGTTGTTTTCTACTCAAGTATATGACAAACCGCTTAGCGAGTCACTGCGATTTCCGCAACACATCTGTGGTTACGCTAATATGTTCTTCAGCAGAACGTGCGAAATAGAAGTTTTGATCCTGGGCAGCAAATAACAAACAAATCAACTATCTATCCGTTAGGTTGTCGCGAGCACGAAGAGACTAAAATCTGCGTTTCTAAACGAGAAAATGAAAATAGTAGGTACCGGAATTAGTTATATCACGAAGCAAAAAGAGGCCGACTCGCGTCATTGAAGTGTGGTGCAGCGGTAATATGTAGGACTCAGTATGTACGGTGCGTCGAGGTGGTGGGTTGGACTGCTGCTCCTCGTTGTTTTCTTCTTTTTTTCCTTTTTTTTTAATTTCAGCGCACGTGTTTCAGCCCTAATTACGATCTGGGCATGCACAGAATTTTTAAAAAGAATTAAAAAGCCTTATATCGGCCCGTAACCGGTTTCCCAGTAGGCAGTGCGCCAGCCTCCAGCGTGCCTAGTGCAGCGTACCAGCGTCCCAGTACACAGCGCCACGCTGGTCCAATCTTCATGTACGGCATTGGGACAGCGCCACTGGGTTTTCCAATAGGGAAATCTTATCCCGTCGAGGCTCAACGTCAGAGCCCATGAAGGCTTTGTTTGTTTGCTCTGTGGTTAATCCTTTAATCATTATTCATTACTTCGTGGGCGATGTAGTCGATCTCTTAAGCCAGAAAAACTGCACCTGGAGCAATTTGTTTTTGCTCTTTAAAGCAAATGCCTCGAAGGATAGATTTCTTAAAGGGCAGCGACACATGATCAAGACGCCCTGCCGTGCATACGCTACATCTCTGGCGTTTAACGGCGTAGTATTGAGTTGAGAAAGAGAGAGAAAAACGCAGAAGCAAATGCGAACCATGATGAAGTAATCTGAAGTGATGTTTCTCACCCTTCCTCTGAAAGAAGAGTTACAAGGCATGTAGAAATGAGAGAGAAATCTTTTAATCAAGCGTAGAACTCTTGCTTCAGGAGCAACGCGACAGAGCATTTTCCAAGACAGGGTACGCGCTCCAGGAGAGACAGCTCACTGTTATGTACTACTCGGCATAGGGAGAGGGAGACAAGAGCAACGGGAAGAAAAAACGCCAGGCCTGCGCGGAAAGCGCAGCACAGTCGCAGCGAAAGCTAAAAGAGCGGCATTTCTAGAGCCCGTTATAAACTCTCTTGTGGCTACTAATACAAGTACATTAGCAACGTACCCACTACGCCACAAATCATAATTTTTGGGAAGTTGGGACGCACACCACGACATTATTCGTTATTCTGCGAAGAAGCGAGGTACCATCTGCGAGGCATTATGTGCACTCTGTTATTGCGGTGGTTGATAACAAAGAATTATGGCTGAGCTTTTTGTAATGGGTTGGAAGCTTTAAACACCCCACTAGTTACGTAATTCATATTATGTGACGCCCGATCGTTATTTAACTGCCCCACCACGCTTTATAACACACGTTAACCGGAGAAACGGAGAGCGAGAGAGAGAAGAAATTATATTTATTGAGAGCCTGATGAAATGGATCACGGGAGCCTTATGGGCTTCCTTGGCAACCAATAGAAGTGCACTTGCCAGAAAGCCACTGCGCTATAAATCATCATAATTTTTGTGAAGTACGGAAGCAGCCACTATGCAATTTTTCGTCCCTCTGCGGATAACCGTGGTACTCGCTAATCACCTGTAAGGCATTATGCGCACTTTGTTGATGCTGTGGTTGATGACGATGAAGAATTATCGTAGAGGCTTTTGCAATGGGTTGGAAGCACTGAACAACCCACTCGTTGCGCAATTTGCATTGTGTGAAGCCCGCTTACAGAATTCACGTTTGTGTGATGCCTGGTTGTTATTTTACTCTTCTACCACACTACATTACATATGTTAATGTGGTTTCTTCCCGACATGAAGCCTGTATAGGGTCTTTTTGCAACGCAGTTTCAAGCACCAGCATGGCCCTGAGGTAGAACACGGGGCTCCCACGCCGAGGGCCCAGGTTCGAACTTCGTTCCATGCTGGCAATTTTTTCTTATTTCCTTTTTCTTCTTATTTCGTGCGATAGTGGTTACGGACACCGGCGGCGGCCGCGGCGGCGGACAACTACGGCGCCAAAAACGGCCGTTGAAACGATCTCATAACAGCTTTCGCTGTAAAAGAAGGGTAACCCTAAAGGTACTCCCGCTGGCTGTAGTACGTTGAATTAGGAAACGCTATTTAATAAGAAGAAAAAATCTGGGGAGGGGCGAGGCATGTAGGGAAGGGTGTTTCAGCTCCACTAACGTGAAACATATGGAGGGGCGAAGCATGCAGTGTGCGCCGGTGTTCCCTACTGCAAAATCACTGCTAATGGGCAATGAGAGGCAGAATGGAGATTAGACCTCGAGACGCGCAGTCTGCTTTTAGTTAACGTGCACGCTGCGAATCTCTATTGTTCAACTATGCCCAAGAGGAATCTCCCACCGGCGCTACATTTCAGGTCAAGATCCAGTGCCTATATGTACGCGGTGGCAGGTCACAGTTGTGCAGCGCGAACCGTCGGTTTTTTCAATCAAGAAACTCGCTATCAGACGCTGCCTGAGTCTGCGTTGTCTCTCGCGGGCGCGTTCTCGTTCCTTGCGAGCTGGTAGTTCATCGTTCATCGCAGAAAGAACGTTTCCATAGTCAATGCGCGCCGTTCGCTCTCTCTGGCCATACGGCGAGCGCTGAGGCGGTGGCGTCCTCTCTTGCGCTCAAGCAAATGGACTGTCCCGACAGCAGACGATGATGTATGATCGACGCCGAGACCCTAAGGTGCTTTGCCCCTAAAATGCCGATGAGAATATCAGAAAAAAATTTTGGTCACTGCTGTAAGATAAGGTGCGTCACTGCGCCACTTTATCGCAAACAGCGTTGTGGTAACACACGAAACCTTAAAGCACGTCTGCGTAGCTGCCTAACTGCATCGCATGTAATTGATTCCCACAATGCGTGGGATGTCCCGTATTTTTATTCTGCAAACCGTGTATTAGTCACTTTGATCTCCTCAACAGGTTACCCTACGCTATAAAAAACTCGCGTGGCTAAAACTTAAAAAATAAAGGCTACGTGCCGGGCATGATGGTACGGTAAACAGACACCGCGAAAACACCTATGTACAATCGTACAATCCGTGTGGCTTCAGATTGCTGTGCTGGTGAAAACAGAATAAGCTTTGCCTGAAACCCGTAAGCTGAGACCACGATGTACGATAGATGCCACGATAATACTAGAAGATTACGCAACATTAAACTTGACTTGAGGAAGTCGATGGGGTCGCCGTTCCTCGACAAGAGTGTTTATAGCACGTCACACAAGAACTGCGGCAGTGCTTGAGAAGTACTTCGTGGTTCTTTTTTTTCTGTCGGTGGTGTGAAGGACGAGCTTCGAGTCGACGATGATCTGACAGTACACGAGATATTCTTTCCAGATCCACACAGTGCAAGCAATATCACGAGCGCTTCACCCTGCCCGAGAACATATTGATGATTGAAACGGTATCCGTTGAAAAAGCGGCGCAACATTCATGCGAAACGCAGAAAGTATGTAAATTGTCTCGTCTACATGGCAACTGGCAGAGAGTACGTCTGTTTATCGCGCAGAGAACCGGCACGAACCTTTCGGCTTTGTCAGTGGCAGAGGCTCCGTTGTCTCGCACTATACTACGTTTAATACAGCAGGTACAACGCACGGAAGCTGGCGAGACTTGCTGCAGTAGATTCACTCGCACCTTGAAATAGTGCAATGATTTTGCCACCCGTAATGTGATTTCGCTTTTAGATTGTTTAGTAAATTAAGGTGCTTTGTGCCTGCGAAACAGACAAACCCCATTTTTATGTGGTTGTCAATAGGGTGTTCTAGATCGCTTCACGTGTCGTTTCTTGTATTGGGGCCTCCGCGACATGGTTCCGGCGACGCGGATCCGGAACCAGTCGCAGAGGCACTTTTACAATGACGAAATCCAAGCGCGAAACGCGCAGAATTAGACGTTTTGATGACGGAAATTCTTGCATAGCTTCCACAGCGTTGTACCTGATGAATGAAACGGGGTATATGCCTACTTCGTGCATACGCTTGAAAAGGGCGCCAGAAGGGTTGAACTTCAGTAGCTTCTAAAATTGTGGTTGTTCGGTGACGTCACGAAATCGTGCGCTAACGACGAAAGTCAAGCGGCTCGATGCGCTAATGAGCGTATACGCGAGCATTCGAACAAGGCTCAAAAACAAGCTACAGATAGTCAATTATCTCTTCATTGTAAGAATAGTTGGTGCCAGCCATCTTTTAAAGAGAAGACTTATTTGTTCAACTACCATGACGAACGGGCGTTTCATTTCAGAAGCTTATCACGTCCACAACAGAGGCTAGGTAAATATAATCCTCAACTCAATTTCCCTCCTTCCGAGGGAGATATAATTCATGTCCCCATTGATCGCTTTATTGCCTCTGCGCAGACTGAGTATTCCATCTTCTGTTGTTTTAATGCGATAGTGGTGAAGTATATATACGCTGACTGAAGGAATAAACAGATTTGCTGTTAACTATGAAAGGTAATGCCGCTGGTTGCACGTTGAGCTGAAAAACGTGAGTAAATTCTTTTTGACGCACTGGGCATTCAGAGCATTATAGAAAATCTTAAACTTTCCTCTTCCTGTGGCGCTGACAACATTAACTCCAAATTTTTATTAATACCAAGTCGTACTGTTCCATAATCCTTACTAAATTGTTTGAACAATCGCTTGAAAGAGGTTGTATTCCCAGTGATTGGAATGTAGGGAGGGTCATTCCTCTGCACAAGTCTGGCAATAAACATTGCCCTGACAACTTTCGACCCATTTCCCTCACCAGTATACCGTGTAAAATCATGGAGCACGTCATATACTCTCATCTTGTCTCTTTTTTAGAATCTCATAACAGCCCAGCACGGATTCCGTAAGTCATTTTCATGCGAAACCCAGCTCATATGTTTCACACATGACCTTCACTGCATTCTCGATCACGGATCCCAGGCAGACTGCATATATATAGATTTTTCAAAAGCGTTCGACAAAGTCTCACATGGGCTGCTATTTCTTAAATTACGTAATCTTAACATTTACCCTAATGTACTTGCATGGTTGATCTGCTTTCTTTCAAACCGTTCTCAATTCGTAACAGCCAATAATATTGATTCACATCCCTTACCTGTCCGTTCTGGCGTGCCTCAGGGGTCCGTTCTCGGGCCCCTTTTCTTTCTCATCTATATAAATGATTTACCGACTAACATTTAATCTTCAATAAATCTTTTTGTTGATGGTTGTATTATTTACCGCGAAATTAACGACAATAACCACGTCTCTTGCCTTGAATCCGACATTACCAAGGTTCTGGATTGGTGTAACACTTGGAGTATGAAACTAAACATTAATAAGTGCAAGCACATGCGCATTTCTCGTAATTCCAATGAACCGCCTACTTACCACATTAACAATGTTACTCCTGAAACTGTGTTCTCTTATAAGTACCTCGGTGTTCACATTTCTTCTAACCTGTCCTGGAAAACTCACATCGATCATATCATAAATAACGACAATCGCATGGTTGGGTATCTTCTCAGGAACTTTTCTCATTCACCCAGTTCAATAATATTACTGCATTATAAAACACTGGTTTGGTCGAAATTAGAGTACTCTGCATCCGTCTGGAGCCCTGGCATTGATTCACTCATTTCAGACTTGGAAGCTGTGCAAAACCAACCCTGTCGTTTCATACTCTCTAACTATCACCGAACAAGTAGCGTAACCGCCTTGAAATTAAGTTTGTCCCTCCGTCCTCTCTCTCATCGCAGGTCTGTAGCTTCATTATGTCTTTTTCATAAAATTTACTACAACAACTATCTGAAAAACAAATTACTCACAAGGCCCTCGTACATATCAGCTCGCATTGATCACCGCAATAAAGTTGGGACTCCATCTTGTCACACTAAATGTTTTCATGGCTCATTCGTACCCAGAACTTGTGTCAGTTGGAATGCCCTTCCCCATGACATCGCTGGCATAGCAGATATTGATGTTTCGTAAAACAATTGCTATCTTGTGAATATATTTATGCTTGTTACTCTTTGTATAATTTCTTTTTCTCTCATTATCAAAATTGGTCTCATTTATTCCCGCTGCTATTTTCCCTTGTCTTGTTGTGAGTTTTCGCCAGCCACTTTGTATTTTTACTTTTTTTTGTTCCTTTATGATTTGCTGTTTGTTGTATTCTTTATGTATCCCCACTCCTCTCTGTAATGCCTTCGGGCCCTGAGGGTACAATAAATAAATAAATAAATAAATATGACGATAATAGTTTAAACAAATCTGCGGTCACTGTTACACATATTCTCTCACTGTAGCACATTTTTCACAAACAGCATTGTGGTGATATGCGAACCCTTAAAGAGCAACGCAGTATCACACAGTACTGATTGCCCACATAGTTAAGTGTAAAAAGTAAGAATTGCCCTTGATTCCCCCAGGCGCAGTTTATTATCGACTCTGCAAATGACTGATATTCACACAGCATAATTATTAGGCAATCGATGTTTTTTTCGTGAGTGTTTTAGCAATTATTCCTAACTAGCGTTTAACTAAATATTACGAGCTGGCTCGCCAGCTTCTTAAGCTGGGGCAAAGTCCCGCTCCGTAAGAGTAACCTTAGTTCCAGAGGCGACCGCTACAGGCGCAGCTCGCACGAAACAGAAGTCTTCTACCTCTTGTTCTTCGAACGTCTTGATGATGATATTAACGCAGGCAAAACCACATAAAGCGTAGCCAACTGTAGGGTGCAGCGCTCGCTCCACTCCGGCAGTGCGCTTCGATACAAATAACATGAACGAAGAAGACAAGGTGGCGGAGTGGAGGGCTCGCAAGGCAGCAGGAGTGCGGGCTCGCCGCCAAGACCCTGCGGTGAGAGCTCGCGAGGCCGCAGAGAGACGTCAGCGTCGTGTGGATCCCGAGATAGAAGCCCGCGAAGCCGAAGCAGCCCGGAAGCGGCGGCAAGAGAACCTCGAAGAGGTACGGGCGCAGGATGCAATGGCCAAGCGCCGAAAGTGGTCGCTACCTGAAGTTGGCGGCGCCGGCGCGCGCTTTAAGCGCAATTTTCTCAAGGACACGTTCGGCCACAGCTGCAAGGTCTGCGACCACTCGTGGTTCGACAACAACCTGACCACAATCGCTACTATAACAACGTGTGACGTCTTTATATGACAGCAGAGGAATTGTACGGAGCATGCAGGGTTTACCGATTATCTCCGAGCCAGTTCCTCAATCATCATTCACTTCGTGGATAAGGCGTGATTTTTTTAATATTTTGTCACCAGTAAATAATGTTGCAGTTATACATAGATGGAATCCAATGGCAGGCACGAAATGCGTGCGCGATTCTTTTTTTTGTATTCATTTAGAGCAACGAAGAGAATACATTTTAACGTCGGCCTCGGAACACGACACGTCGACCGTTGAACATCGATGTGCCTTGAACAAGATGCTCGGATGGAGTAGTTTTAGCACAGTGGCATTCGCAGACTGTGATTTGTCTACTCCGCAGAAGCAGGAGTAGACTGTGATTTGAGAAAAATAAGCTTATGTCGTGTGCATAAATCACAAAAGATAAATTGACGTCTATATTACCAAGGTCATTTTATGTACGCTTAAAAGCACTGAATCAGGAAAATTTCCCTACGGAACTCTATGTAGCATGAATGAAGCGCGAAGGAGAGCTGTCAATGTGCACGCTTTGCTGGAGTACTGTAGGTAAGACTTTTTTAGACTATGTCATTTATTCGGTCGAATGCCTTTGAATAGTCGAGAAAAATTCCAAGTGCGTACAGTTCGTGGTCAAAAGCATCAATGATTATTTCTTTTTGCATTAGTAAGGCGCTCTCTATCTAACGTTTCTTTTTTTCGCAAGCCCGATCTGATAGGTTGTCATGAAATGTTGGTTGTTTACGAATGAGCTCATTGATTTGTCTATTACGTTTCTGATATTGGAAAATAACGGGAGTATGGAAATAGGCCGGTAGTTAAACATTTTAGATTTGTCACATCATTTAAACATAATAATAGGTTTGGCGAATTGAAGTTGGAAAGGAGACTGGCCGCATGAGAAGAGCTGAATATTGATGTGATTTAAAACTTGAGCTATGGTAGTACCAACGTATTTAAGTGGCCTAATATGCAGACCATCTGCATCACTACAGGTAGTTTTGCTTAGAGATATGAATGTTGCCACATGTTTGAATGTTGTGACCCAGTGGCTCCCGCATCAGAGGCGGACGCCCTACCCACTCGACTATCGCTGCGGTTGAAAGATCACCGTGAACACGAGCGCACATGGCATTATTGTGCCTAACTGTGAATTAATAATTTTGTGCAGTTCATTGTTAATCGCTCATGGCTACGTCACGTTATCTATCGGATTGGATAACACCGCTGATTAGGTGACCCACAACCATCACAGCATGAGCGGCAGGCAGTTCCTTGCATTATCAGCTTATGGCTTGCCATAACTACGCTGCGTATTCTGCTTGTATGTAGAGTTTTACTTGGCACATGTGCATCAGGGCGCATTCGCTGAGACGAGTCAGATATGGGGAAATGGGCTTGCTTCTGTCTTTTGTCCGACAACTCGGTAATCGCTTGCGTAATTGCGCAAGCGCTCTTTCGCCAGTACCCCGGCCAAATAAGAGAAAAACGGTTTCCTTAAGGCTTTGTCGTTGCTGATGTAATTGATAAACGAAATTATTTATGACATTACGACACTAGACGATTTTAAGTATAGATATTCGCAGCTATATAGTGACCCTTAAAACGAACGGCATCACTAAATCACAGGAAAAGCTTCGCGTAGGAATACACATGGCAGCACAAGAAATGCATGCAAAGCGTGCAGTGGTATAGAGTGAAGAATTACTAACCCAGAACTTACCAATATCGTGGGAGCTTCAACCCTCGACTGTCTGAGAACGTACGGTATTGACTCGAACGCCGTACCTTTCAAGCGTGCAAGGTATCGTACCATCGACCAGCAGTGTTTGTAACACAACTACAAATGGTCATTAAACCAAATCTATATCTTGTGAAGCAGGAAGTGAATCTTCAGCGTTTCCTCTTTTACACCGTAGTTCTTAGGCGCCCGTTCCTGGGTTGGCGTCCTCCATCGTTGTCCCTCGGCGTAACCGAATGAACGAGAACAGTGAAAAATGAAGGCAAATGCATAGCGCAGAGAGTATATATCGTACTCGCAAAAGAACAAAATGGCGAGTAATTCGATATAACGCTTTTAAGGAATTTGCCATAACTTTGATGCGCAAGTTGCCTTCACGGCACTAATTCAGGATGCTGCAAAGAAGGCGGATTCACTTCACTCATTCACGATGCTGCAACGAAGGCGACCTAGGGGCCAGAAAACACAAGAGGAGCGTAGCGCTGCTTGAGTCTGGACACGTGAACGATTTCCTGGCCAAGACGACGATGGTCAGAAGACGGTTCCAGTGGCTCGATGAGGTGGTTCACTTGCGAAGTTTGCTGCAGGACACGATATGGACCGTGGCACTTAGGGACCAGATTGTTGCAAAGGCCAGTAGCAGTAGATGGCACAAGCAGCCAAACGAGCGAGCCAGGATCTTACGAAGTAGTGCTAGTGAACGCGTCGTGGGAGTGCTGCTGGCGCCCCTGGTCTTGCGTTGTGAATGAGCATGCAAGTTGACGGCATTATTCAGCGTATGTAGCTGCTTGGGATTGAGTGATGGACTCTGAGGCGTCGTGTCTGTACGAAAGAATAGTGCCTATAGCACGAGAAGGCTCGGACCCGTAAATGAAGAAAAAAGGGGAGAGCCCAGTAGTGCTTTCAATGGCGGTATTATGAGCAAAAGTAACAAGCGGTAACAATTCGACATGTACCAAAAAGCTCAGTCCATCGCCTTGATAACAAACGGTAGTACTTGGTCCCAATTGGAGTGGTCAGACGAGATTGACATAGACAGCATGTGTTCTGGTTAAAGCATGGTTAAAGTGTTCTGTCATCCCGTTTGTTGAGGGCGATAGGCGCTTGTGCTGCGTGCGGTACATGACGATGCACTCACGGAGCAATGCTGTGATGACGCCTGAGAAAAACACACGACCGCGATCACACAGCAATTCTCTAGGGGCGCCATACCGAAGGACGAGATTGTGGAGAATAAAAATGGCAACGTCTTTTGTTGCAGACGGAGGAAGGGGTGAAGTTTCGGCGTACCATGTGTGGTGGTCTACGGCAACGATTATCCGACAGTTCCCGTTTGCAGTGCAGGTAAGGGGACCGTAGCTGTCGATGACGACGCGGTGGAACGTTCGGGAGGGGCTTGGCAAAGGTAACAAGATGCTGGCGGCGTGTAGTTGGGGAGGCTTGCGTCTCTGGCATATGGAACATGCGCGAACGCACTCACGAATGAAACGGTTCATGCCACGCCAGTAATATCGAGGCCTGCTGCAGGAAGAAGTTTTGAGGAAACCTTCGTGGCCGCATTGTGGGTCGTCGTGGAACTTGGAACAACGTCTAATCGCAATTACTTCTTTAGCTTGCTCCGCATGGTCTCGCTTTGCACTTCGCATCATTCATAGTTTTTCAAAGAGAGGCATCGCGTCTCATGAGTAACAACAACCTCATATGCATTGCAGCTTCCCGAATTTAGACGAGGTGACCAACTGTAAACAGGGTAGCATTCAGTAAAGGCGTAGCGACATAAGTGGAGAAATAAAAACACGGTAATCTTTCTAACCCTCTTTGTAAGTCTCCAGGTTTCTGCTCCGTAGGTAAGTACCGGTAAGATGCAGCTGTTATATACCTTCCTCTTGAGAGATAGTGGTAGACTACCATTCATGATTTGACGCAGCGAGCGATGGAAAGGAAAATGATAGGTGTAACCTTAAGAGACAGGAAGAGAGCAGAGTGGGTCAGGGAACAAACGGGGGTTAAGGATATCATAGTTGAAATTAAGAAGAAGAAATGGATATGGGCCGGCCACGTAGCACGTCGGCAGGATAACCGGTGGTCATTAAGGGTAACTGACTGGATTCCAAGAGAGGGCAAACGCGTGAGGGGAAGACAGAAAATTAGGTGGGTAGATGAGATTAAGAAGTTTGCAGGTATAACGTGGCAACAGAAAGCACAGGACCGGGTTGATTGGCGGAACATGGGAGAGGCCTTTGCCCTGCAGTGGGCGTAGACAGGCTGATGATGATGAATCTTTCTAACACTGCCGTAAACAAAGCGCGATTGCTTGCCATCTGTGTCAAACAGCGGCAATCCACCGCCGCCGTCGCCCTTGCTCATGAACAGCACCGGTAACTTGTAGAAGTGTGTTTCTGGCGAGTTTTTGTACGTGTTTGAACATATTGGGTGGATTCAGCGCGCTGATGTTCGTGTCCCTTTTTCATCTCTTTCCTTGTTGTATTGCACTGAATGCACCCAATATGTTCAACAGAATCCAACTCGCCCAAATGTCAGTTCTGCAGTGTTGTAAGTGTTTGAGCAGCCAACTACGCAGCAATTGTTTCTGGGCATCACTGAAGGCTGACAGAAGCGTTAAATTGCGATGGAAGACGCAACTATCTAGCAACAACACCAACACTCGCCTTGACACTTACAGGAACACTGCTCGCCCGAGCCCGCCTACGCTTCTGAGTCGTGGGGACAGGCGGTGTTGTCGGCGCTTTGCGCAGCACCTATACCTGAACTGACAACTCAGGGATTATTGCTCAGCAAAATATCATAAAAGTATGCGCAGGCATGTTTTCGTGGATCACAAATACATGCGTGTTCCACAAAACATGCCTGCACAGCACTGCAGTAAAAGAACAGTTTCACTGTTTTTAGCATATACTGAAAAATAACCGCCGAGTTGTCAGTTCAAGCATACAGCAAATATATGAGAAAATTTAATACTGACTTGTCTGATTTAGGGTTCATATCGGTTAGGTTATGCCAGGCATATAATAGCCGCTAAACATGGTCTGCATAAATTGATGCCACGAGATGGCCAGAAAGTAAACCACTCACTGTGCTAAAAAATGGCAATGCAATTTTTTTAGGTGAGCCTGGAAATAGTCATGCTATCAGAGAGTGATGAATGTCACCAATAAAAGCATTGGTGAACCACAGCATGAAAGAACTGCAGTAAAGACTGCGGCATTTGCATTGCGCTGTCATGCTTAAGGTTAGATTTACACGGATGCCTACGTTATCCAGTATACCGGTAAATTTGCAGTAAATACATGCGAAACATCGTTGCAAATTAGGTAACAAATAAGTGGAACGCTGTCCGCATACAGCTCAGAGAGCAATAACTGAAACACTGTTCCGCATATTTTAACTTTTATCAAGGAGACATGCTGCACTTAAGTAAGCGGAACTTTTTTTCCAAAAAAGTTCCGCTTACTAGCTGGGACTTATGTGGAACCAGATTAAGAGTGTAGCAAGGAACGCTGGCCGCGCTAGTATCGAGGAGTCGCCCTAAAGGCAGTTACGTTCTTTACCTTTCACTTCGTGTTAGCGTGTGACGGCTCGTTGTCGGAGTAGTGGAGCTTCCACATGCACCAACGGTGTTTCTCCGCCTCCTAGTACTTCGAGTGTGAGAGCGCCGACTAATGAAACTGCTGCAATAAGCGCGACAGAAAAGCAACTCTGTCGAAGGGCGAATGTCGCGCCTTGGTGGAGCGAGACAGACGCCAGCGGGAAGTTCTGCCTTCGCGCGTTCACGGCTCAAGCTACGAACCTCTGCCTCCCGCTATGCTGAAGCGTACTGTGTTGGTGTATGCATGAGCACAGGCGCAGGTTGCCTTATTAATCGGGAGCGCACACCTTGCCGTTTCTCTCAAGTGACGACGCTTTGAACGAGTGCATATCGAGTACCAGTGTTTATTATGTGTTTGTTGATGTACGTTTGCGCGGGATTCAAGATATACTGTGTGCAGGTATATGTTAACTTCGGCTACCGTAACGGCTAAATCATGATCATGGGCGTTAGCCTTCGGGTTAGAGATTTGCCAATAGGTGTCAACGTCGGTGCATCCACGTCAAACGTTGCTATAGCTGCCAAGCAGCAATAGACATTCTACAAGCTCTCATATATCAATATGCACAATAAACAATCAATTACTTCTGTAAAGACACGGTTGGCTTTCGCGTTATACCGATTCCTATTACGGAGAGATCAGCGATGTTTTTTCAGAATTAAATTTCAGTTGAAAGTGAGCGCTTGTGTTGTGTTCTTCTGTGTGTCTCCGTCTTGAGTTCGCGCTCTCCGGTAATGATGAATTCGTACCAACTTGCCCATTTTCTGCTTTGTTTGCCGATGCTCATTTCTTATCCCCGAGAAACAGCTTTGAAAATCAGTGGCTTCTACGCACAAGTGGGCACGAACGTGTCTGAACCTAATTAACGGAAGTATACTCTCAAAACCTAACTAAAATTTCTCACGATGACAGGTGTATCGTTCGAGCTATGCGCTGACACACAACTTCTGCATTGAGCACTGGAGTAGCCAAGGTTTCAACACCCCCCCTCCCTTCGCCCTGAAATGTGTTCAAAATTGCTGTTCAAAATTAAGCGTTCTGGTTTTCTTAAAATTCAGCATTCGGCAGTACGTGAAAACCACCTTTGCAGATAAGTTATGTATCGAGGTGGACACAAAGTGAGACAATGGTTACCGCTGTAAGCCGCCTAATTAACTAAGATTGAATAACGAACCTTTTCATGATTGCAGCAAGCGGCCATGTATGTACTGAAAAGCTTGAAGAAGTCGCTTCTACACAGTTCCACTTGGAAGAATTCTTCTAGCATGTGTGTGCTCCGAGATATCTATCTCCAAAGTCTAATTCCAGTTTGCATGATTACGCATTCAAGGCTGTGAGAATCGGCGCAGTGGTCCTCCCTGATGTGACGAGCAGTCATTGCTGGGCATCTCCACCCGGTAGTAAAAGGGTAACCGTTATAATTTTTCCTGTGCCTTCGACCTGTTGTCAGATTAAACGCCGCACGCAACTGCCGCGGCAGTTGCGTGTGGCGTTTAACACACATACGAGCGTGCACATACAAACGTACGCACGAGCATATATAAAGTATGGTTGAACACCCCGGCCCCCTTCCACTTCCAAAAACAATTTCTGGTTACGCCCTGGCTTTGAGATGTTGTTGTTTGTTCATTCCTTTCTTTGGTTGAATATATACTTCAAGCACAGTTGACTCCACCGGTGAACAATGTAGCTACGAATCAAATCTAGAGGAATAGTACAAACGCCGCGCTCCATAGTTTCATCGAAGAGCTGCATGTAATGCAGCTCATTCTCACTACTCAGAACTAGTGGTCCAAATGCACGCGCATGGGTAAAACGCAATGAAGACCAGAGAGTCCTAGCAAAGAGGCTATTTAGCGACCTCTGTGATCTTGATGGCCCGCGATCTTCAAGCCAAGGTTACTCGTTCATGCATCTTTGAGCTCGTTTTACTTATTAAAATGATTAAAGCCGCCGTGGTGGCTAAGAAACTTGGGCGTTTCTCTGCAAATTATGCAGTCGCGCAACCAAATTTCACCAGATGTGGCCCAATTTCGACAGAAGCGGCATGCAAAAAAAAAAAGAAAATAAAACGCGTGGCCTACCGGTGTCTACGTGGGCGGAGCCACCGACTTAGCCTGGGAGCTTGGCCCTCGGACCGTAGTTTCTCTGGACCATAATAAAGTTCTTGCCTTGCCGTACCATGCGCGTGTATCGTGCATTGGTGTTATGTTAAGGAACCGCAGGTGGTCCCAGTAATTCAAGGTCCCTGAGTAGCCGCCGCGGTGGCACCATCGTTGCGGTACTCAGCTGTTGACCCGAAGATAGCGGGTCGAACCCAGACCACGGCGGTCACATTTTCAATGGAGAGATTAATGCTAGAGGCCCGTGTACTTAGGTTGAAGTGCACGTTAAAGAAGCCCATGTGGTATAAATTTTTCGGAGCCTTCCACTACGGCGTGTCTTCAAATCGTATCACAGTTTCGGCAGTTAAAACCCTGGTGCTTCACTATACGGCGTGCCCGAGCATGGAAAGGGCAGCCATAAAGTTACATTTACATATATAGTCGATGAAGAAGGCGAAATGCGGTAAAGTTTTCATTCAACTTGTGCTGTCAAAGGCCTATTCTTCGTTGCTGCATAGCACAGTAGAGTCAACATAACCACCAACGTAAAGTGCACGCGCTTTTTATATTATCACCTGTCTTTTTCTGTATTCGACGATGTACTGAGCCCGGGCGCGGCGGCCGCATTTTCGATTGAGGCGAAAACGTTTGAGGGCCGTGTACTTGGATTTAGGAGTGCGTTAAAGAACCCCAGGGGGTCAAACTTTTCGGAGCCCTCCACTACGGCGTCCCTCATTACCATATCGTGGTTTTGGGACGTGAAACCCCAGATAATAATAATAATAATAATAATAATAATAATAATAATAATAATAATAATAATAATAATAATAATAATAATAATAATAATAATAATAATAATAATAATCAATCATTTATTTAACGTGCCCAGGAACAACCGTAAGGTCTTTGTGCAGGCGCACGCAAAAAAAACAATAAAAATAAACAATATAATACAGACAGTTTTCAGAAATAAAAAGAGCAAAAACACGTAGACAAAGAGAAACGAACACAAAAGTGGAGGAGTAAAATAAGACAACACGAGAAATATTGACGGGGAATAAAAAATTAGATTGCATATATACAACTATGTGGAAAGACTGAGAAGGGAAGACTTTGTACATTGTGCCACACTAGGTCATTATTATTATTATTATTATTATTATTATTATTATTATTATTATTATTATTATTATTATTATATACTGAGTGAGAGTAAGTGAGCATGGGATCTCGGTGTTCAATTGGTTTTATTGCTGAAGAATGTCGGTTCGCTCCATCTCAGTCTAGCGCCAATGTTCCGCAATATATGCTCTGGTCATCCCAGTCCAGCGCCAATGTTGAGCTGTAGGCCACCGTGAGCCAATGGAGTGGGGGCGAGCATAGGCCTGCGCATGCCCAGTACAAGGGGACCGTACGGGACAACCGGTAATCCGGCACCGAATCCAACGCCGCCAAGGTGCCCTCCAAGATGCCCACCGTAAGAACCAAAGCCTATTCCTGCCCCGAGACAGCAAGTTCGCAATGTGGCACAGCATTGCCTGCAAAGTACGTGTGCTTGAAGTTATTTTTATGAGACCAAAAAAAAAAAACACAGGTTCCGTTCAAGGGAGCGATTTATTGGGATAGTCGGTGGCCGTTCACGGTTTCTTGTTGTGCTATGTACTTACAGACCTAGAAAAACAGATCCACAATGACAACGGATGGTGCGCAACCCCACAACTTATTTATTCCTATCTTGTGGCGCGTCATATCAGCGTTATTAACCAGCTATTCGGTCTGTAATGGCACAACGCCGCAAGAAACCATGTACGCAAGCCGCCCAGAACTTTTTCGCCCCTTGCTACGGTACACATCTTTTTCATGTGGAAACTGCGAACGCGCCATGAAACTCACGAAGCTCACGAAGTTCGAGAACAGATGTGGTTTACATTTGAGTAATGTCCTCTCGATTACGTTTGAGACGGCGGTGATTAAAAAGTGAGGTAGGCTGATGCCTAGCTCTATTTTCTGTCGACCATCATTTGGTCGGATAGCCCATAGAGCATAACGTGAAGACAAAATCTCAGGTATAATGACAGGGAATAGACGGCGTTTAGGGAATGTCCTGTATTCCCATGCAAGAAAGAGGAGGCCAATATATGTGACTAGCAACAAGAGTCACCGTACATTTCTTCCTATTCCCTTAATTTTATTTCGGTGATTTACTTGTTTCTTGCCTCACCTTGAATGCGAAAGGTAGGTACCACTGGGGAGAAGAAAGCGAGAGGACATCAGCTCTGCGTGATGCAGAAACGCTGAACTTTGGACATACAGAATTAGAAGTGAATTTTAAAGCCAAAGTTAAGGATGATGCAGCAGCGGCTTCAGCAGATCAGACAAGACTAGCACAATCCTTCCGTTCTAAAATCTGCCTGTACAGGCTGCATGCAATCATTGAGGCCATTTGTTGGTAGTTAAAATTTATGGATATAGTCATTCATCTAGCCCTAATTTAAACACGTTCAGAAGATTACGACAATCAAATGCAAAAAACATTGCTTCAATGCATAAACTAATCGTTTAATGTGGTCCTTTCGGTTGGTATGTAACGCGAGCTGTTCTAATACGCGCAGACGGAATATCGGCGATAGAGGAGACCACGTAAGCGCTCGAAATTGGTCGCGCGCACTAAATAGGTTAAATATAAAGAAGTTAAATGAACAAACATGAGGGCATGCGTGAACACATTCTATGAGGATGTCAGCAAAATGCGTAGCCACCTGGGAATATCAGTTACAGAGTACATGTGGCCAGATTCTTTTCGGGGGACAGAATTGAGACCGGCAAGTAACATTCTTTTTTATATCCCATTGCGAGAAACTAGTCTACATTTGTTAAGAAGTGCGCTCAACTGGGCTGGTGAGTTAGTGCTCCAAGTGCATCGCACAGCGCTGTCTCCAGGACATGGTCAAGGCAACACGCTCTCCTATATCTCGGCCGTTATATAATGTTAGCGAACTATTTTATGTCATAACTGCTAGCATGGCGTACACAGAGAGGGGTGGTCAAAAGTTCCCAGGCCGCATTTTCGTAGGATTACATAGGATAGCGGCCTGGGAACTTTTGAACACCCCCGTACCTGGAATGATCTGCGCATGTGCAACCTCTTCAGTTCGGGCTCTGGTGTCATATATACCGCAAATTGGGAGGCCTAGTAAAATGTTTGTTGAAACAAAGCTCGAGAAGATCGTGCAGAATTCATGTCGAGTTCTGAAGTTGGTTAAACTTATCTGTGTCAACCTTGCCACATTCACTGCAATTTTGGTTACCCCAAAGCAAACAAAGGAGAAACGATGAGGTACTTTAGAATGATAAAGGGCTTAATTTCTAAATGATGTCTTGAGTGTTTTTGTTGTAGCACTTCATTTATCAGAACGCACAATCCAAAAAAAATACATCTGATGAATTGGCACCGAAACTGCACTGCTTTTTGCCGATGTTGCTTCGCAGATATGAGATGACTTTTCTTTTTTTGTTCAACCTTACCACAAGTTCTTGAAGTTTACTATGTTCAGTGCTCTGCTCTTCTAAAGTACCATGCACTTGGCCCAGCGCTTTCAAGCAACATCTCCCAGATGCAGATGTAAACTTTTCAGGGAGAGAGAGAAATGTTTATTTACAGGAAGGCGGAGATGTTTGCCTATAAACTTTGCAGGCTTCTATCTAGATGACAGCTTTATATGAAATGTCATGATCACGTAGGAGGTATTGTGGAGCCTAGGCTCGTACCTTGCAGCCAGCATGTTTAATGTGGGGCAGTTGCATCCGTACGATCCGCCGCCGACGATGACTGCAGGATGTGCTTGGCCGACTGTCATGGCAATGGCGCACAGTGATATAGCACAGAAGATGGCGGTGCTGGTGGGCTTCATGATGGCTCCTTGAAGTGAAAAAAAGACATTATTGCGCAATACTGCCAAAACGGGTTTTAGCACAGGTAGCTTTGAAGTTTTGATGCTTTTGTATTGAATTAAATCATGCATTGTCGACCACTCCACGTATTGCTGACAGTGCTGCGGCTCTTCCACAGAAGTGACTTCCGGTTTATATTTCCGCTACATTCATTCAATTCTGCTTTCCACTTCCGATCTCTTAGTTCAATTCGAATTTCCACTTGAGACTTCCTATTTCATTTGCTTCTGTCTTAGCGGAACAGATGCAGGACAGGAGCTTTGTGAAGAAGACAGCCGGGAAATCGCGAAAAAAGGTGGCTCAACGTTGCTAGCGCCGCAACGGAAAAAAGCGATACTCCTAAGAAGAGAAAAAAAACATGGTTGATCCCTCCGTCATAGGAATCGGTATAACACGAAAGTGAAACGTGTCTTCACAGAAGTAGTGCTTATTGTGTAACGATATATCAGAGATTGTACAATGTCTATTCGTGTTTGGCAGCTATAGCACCGTTTGACGTGGATGCACCCATGTTGACAGCATGTCTCTATCGCGACGACTAACGCCCATCATGATTAAACTGTTGTGGTAGCTGACGGTGTGAACATATATTTAGACACAGCGAATCGTGAATCCCGCGTAAGGATGATATCAACAAGCTCATAATCAACACTGGTACCAGGTATGCACTTCTTCAAAGCGTCGTCAATTAAGGAGAGAAACAGCACGGTGTGCGCTTTCTAGTAATGGGCAGCCGACGCCTGTGCTCATGCATACATAACACGCACTGCGCTTCAGCAACACGGGAGGTAGAGGTTCGTAGCCTGAGCCGCAAACGCGTGCGTCCCGCTGGCCTCTGTCTCGCAGGCGCTGCTCTCGCTCCACCAAGGCACGACATTCGCCCGTCGAAATCGCGTCCTTTCTGCAACGCATACTGCAGCAGTTTTGTTAGTCGGTGCTCTCGCAATTGAAGCAGTCGGCGGCGGAGAAATCCCGTTGGTGCACGTGGAAGATGCACTACTCCGATGAGCCGACGCACGCTAACACGAAGCCAAAGGCAAAGAACGTAACTGCGTCAAGGGTGCCTCGGCGACGCCAGCGCGGCCACTCTACCTCTCTAATATCGAGACGCTTTAACCGTGACCTCAGATATCGCGTGCAATCTCGGAGTAAGCGCTAGTGTCCATCGTGAAATATTACTTCTTTTCACCTCTCACAGACGGCGGCACCGCCCCGCTGCGCCCGCCGCGAAAGAGAATGTGTGAAAGATATAAGGCGCGTTCGCGCCGTGCCTAGCATCTCCCGACATGGCTTAGTGGGTAGCGCGTCGGGCGCTTGCCGTCGCGGCCGCAACGTCGTGGGTTCGATTCCCAGCGGGTTATCTTTTTCTTGGTTTTTTTCTTTCTCACCCGTTGGTGTCCATTCTATCAACGTCATATCCGTGACGGATGTACTTGGTGGACCCCGGCATAAAACACTTTCGTGTTAAAAAAAATGTATGGCAGCTCGACTGCTGTGAAACCTGAAGAGGTGCGTTGCACGGACACCCAGCTATCCCGTTGGTTGAGTACCCACTGCTCCGTTTACCAAAGCGTCGGTGACGCCAATGATTCAGGTAAGCATGTAGGGTTTCCCCGGCACAAGTAATCTTGTTAGGGATCTATATTCGCAAACTCGGCGTGCGTCACTGCGCTACTTTTTGCTGCGCATTATCGACTTCCTGCTTCTTACGGCACTTCAGATACGCGTTGTTTGCAACGACTGCCGTCAGGTTCTTTCCCCCATCAGATGTAGCCGCGCAGGCGAAGCGTAGGGATTGGGGCATTCGCTCGCTCGGCGAGGCGGTGGCGCCATCTCTTGCGCGGCTCCGGAGCCAGCCGCATGTATCCCAAGCGTCTTTAGCAATTTTGAAGGGAAGCTGAAGTGGTTTTAAAATTCCGTAAAACGGTCGACGAAGGCGTAATTTTTTCCGCTGTTGCGGCAGCAGGAGCTTTGAAATACGTGAAAGAAAAGTTCGTCTTGCTCCGCCCACGAGAACTAGCCGAAAGAGTGGGTGTGGAAACGAACTAATTGGAACTCCGTCATATTCCGGGAGCCGCGAAGCACTGTCGTATCTTGAACCGAGGCCTCCGTGACTAGTTCCGGCTGCGCGCGTTGGTGAAACCGATCGCGAAGGCCATGCTTTGATGTTGCCGATGATGCGCACATCGAAGATGGCGTCAACGCGTTCGCTCAGAATCTCAAGAAGCCCTATGGCTGGAGCCGCTGTTTTTTGCCAAGAAATGCTATCTGCGTTCACTTCTGTGAACACTTACATTGGTTTTCGAATTCAGCAGTGATCAAACTATGATTAGACACTCCAAAGTCATTTTTTAAGTGCTTCAGCTTGCCTTTAGTAAGTATTGCGATTGCTTCTTCGTTATTTCTGTTAAATATGTTACTTTAGACCTTCTTCGGTCATTTTAACCCACTTTTTCGCATTGCTCAGTTGAGGGCTTTACGGTGAGCGTGATCACGCCACGTGAGATGCATGGATAGACGACAAGCCGGACCTCTAAAGGGCTGCGCACTCAAAAAATAGCGAGCACGTCGCCATTCGAGCGATAGACACACTACGTTTTACGATCCGTATTATTTTAATGAGTGATATAAACACAAGTAAGTTCGAACATATGCTATTGCTTGATCTGGCAAAAAAAAAAAGAGCATAATGGTGAGTGAAGCCGGAACGCGCACTGTCTGCTATCGGCTAAATGCGCCAGCGCTCTTGTTAATTTCTCCGGGAATCGTCGCACGCAATTCAAAGACGAGGAGCGGGGTGCGTAAGTAACCACTGAATTCCGGCACTTTTCGTTACATTGCTATCTGCGAAGTAGGACTTGACTCGTCGTTTATCTTACCAGTGCTTTGTCTCCTTTAAGTCCATCGCAATGTAAGTAGACTTTAGTTTAACATCTTGCTTGAATTATTTTGTCACAGTCTGTCCATAGTCGCCTTTAGGCTCATCACGCATGACATTTTCATTTCATGTATTGTTCATCATTACTGAATTATTATCAATAATACCCGTTTTTTCCAACGCAATAATCTTCCTTTGCCAGTGGTAAGGACAAACTACGGCAAGTTCTTAACCCTATTTACTAGCACAGCTATCTGGAATTCATTGCTTTTCGAATTAAAATCATCGCACAACATTCATATTTTCACCTCGCGTAGCAAGAAATATTTTGTTCAGGAATTAATCAACGCATCTGAATTGTGTAATTACCTGTTAACAGCTCTCAACATTTCTGTGCTATTTTAGTATTTAGCATTTGCTTTTGTGTTACTGACACCACTGATAATGAAACGAGTTGCACTTGTCATGTAGAGCTGTTCATTATTATTACTCTTTATCATTCCTGTTTCATCACGTGCTTTTGATTATTTCGATGTTACTTCTTTGAATACGGATTATTACCATTATGTTATGTATTGGTCGTATTGTTATAGTTAATCAAGGTTATTCATTATTACTCACACGTCCATATATTTTTACTGTATGTTTTGTAATAACCCCATTTATGTAGCCATAGGAGGTCCCCTTGTCAGTTTTTCTGAAACTTTGGGACCTCCTGCTCTAATGCGCTAACGATGTAACTGAACTGAACTATTTAATAAACTTGATTGACTTGAATTGTAGTGGGCTTCTGCAAAAATAAAGTGATGTCATAGTGAGGCCTCGATATTAAACAACTCGCCCAAGCATTCGTTTTAGCTATGTCGAAACTGCCTCAAGGTACTGCGACGACGTTGGGTTGAAAACAGGGCACGCGAGATGCACTGCACGAGTTCTGCAATAGCGCTACGCCTTCTCGTGAGATGCAACGTTGACTCGATCGTCTATTCGTCGGCGCGAAGCCAACTAAAGGCATTTTGAGCAGTACGACTGAGCGCAATATTAACACAAATTACTGCGGACCCATCTAGGGGTGAATGATTAAAATTACAACTAAATCAAGCGCACGCCAAGTGTACAGGTAATACAGATGCCATGTCCCTATTACCAGTGCAGCACTAGCAACAGTGGCACTAACCATGGTTTGCTCTTCCGTACATAATCGTGATCGTTGTTGGACGCGTGTTGCGTCTGCGTGTTATGAGAACAATATCGTCAGAAAAGGTCTCAGAAATTATCAGAAACCCGTAGGTTGACGTGTGCCCCATAAGCTCGGATTCTTTGATACACTTAGGGCGCATCAAAAAGTGAGGCTGACGTTTGAATGTGAAGTTGGGAGCGAATCAATAAGCACCTGTGGGTTAGGGCTTCTCGGTAAGACATATCTCTTTCCGGATAATATTACGGCAACTAGACACGACATCATTTGCTGACTGAAGAATGCTGAGACCACGCAGCCTTCTCCCTGCTTTTAGTGTCTTTGTTTCCTTTCATTTTTTATTAGTTACGCGTGATGTATCAAAAAGTAAATATCAAAAGAAAGAATAGTGGCAGTTTTCTCACCGATACTTTTGTCATCACCGAATATTAGCGTTAAGTGAATGAAATATGCATGAATTTGGGAATTATACATGAATCATGATGATTAAAATAAAATATAGGCAGACTGCAGCTGCTTCGACAAGCGTTTCCATGTGGCCTTGCGTGGTCGCCGCTTAATGGTCCCGAAAATGGCATGCGCACGCAGAAATCATGGCGTGTTCTATGTGCCCGACATGCGCAGCGTGGGTCACGCAGTGTTACCGCTGAAGCTAATTACTTGATTTGTTTTACTATGTAATGTAGTAAACCTCCGTATTCCCAAGTATACTTGCGTCTGTGGTGAAGTAACAACGGCAACAAAAAAGAAACAGTGCAAGTTGAACTCGATTAATTAAAAAAAAAACACATTATGGAGCTGCTAAATTATGGAGCTGCTCAAGACGCCAGAGTAGACAGGACGAACGCATACGAACTGCGCAAGTTGTTAGTGTGCGTTCGTCCCCTCTACTTGCACTCTGGCGTCTCGTCCAAACCGCAGTTTAAGTTCACATTCTAATGCGCTTACCAACTAGCCCCCCAACGCACGCTCCTGGAGCTGCTTAAGTCTGTTCCTGTAAGCGCGACGTAACACTCTTAAATCATTTCCAATACTTTTATATCTATCTGCCTAATGTATTTGAAATGCATGAAACGGGAAAAAGAAAAAGCTGCGTGCTGATCTGGAAGCATTGAGAGCCGCACAAAATGATCTCTTTTACAAGGTGGTAACTTTAGCATAATTTTAAAAGCGTTAATGCTAAGAAATTAGGCGCTGCTAGAAAACGCTTACACATTTAATTGCGATGGTTTGGTTGTTTGTTTCGCACTATGAACCTTTCTTTTGGAGATTTCAAAGTTTCTAAACTTGCCTTAAAATGCCGTAAATATCGATGCAAGGCCTGGTCGCCTATTCCAGGAGCGGCGACCGTTTGTAGAGAGGTTCTCGAATTTCCCGGCAAATCCACGGGTTATATAGGCACTCGACGATCAGATAGCCGTCCTAGAGCGATTATCATCGGCAGCTTGTCGTTTCAACCATAAGGCAGTACTGGATAAAACCATGCGTTTTTAGAAACTGATGACACAGCAATGCTGTTAGTCACTCATTCTGATACTCTATATATGAAGGACGGTAACAATCTATGCCCTCGAATATCGAGGCTCCTTCAAGCGCGTTGTGATATCGTAAATAACAGACAACGAAAGAAATCAACAGACTAGCTGGGTCTCTCCGATGACAGGTAACAAAATAAAAGGACGCCTTTTGTCGCCCCAACAATTGATGCATGACACGTTTTGATGTATGGAAACGCTGTCGGATTGGAAGGGTCAAATCTCAGCGAATTTTCCGAAGACATCACAATGTAGAGGGAAGCAAGGAAAGACAGGGAGGCTAACCAGACGCACGTCCGGTTTGCTACCCGGCACTGGGAGAGAGGGATGAGGGGGCGAGACAGAATGAAAAAGAGAGATAGAGAGAATCACGGGCACAGATGTAAAACTCGAGATTTACAAAGAACGTGACATCATGCGCATTTGTGGATCGATTATTTATTTTTCGATGTTGAAGTTAGCCAGCTCGGCGGTATTACTTCGTATTTCTCTTTTTCTATATGTGATTCTATATAAATGCCTTTGCTTGCGTTGAAACCAAAGAAAAAAAAGAGCAATTAAACTAGGAAACGCGGAGTATTGGCGCGCTCATTATTTTCTGATAGTCGCGTGCGCGGTCATGTATGACAAACTGGTTTCTTTATCGTTTCCAGCTGTCGCGCGCGATGAACTGATTTCACTTCATTTTCTGTGTTTGCGACTGCGCAAATGGAGATAACAGCGTGTAGTTGACAAGCCCGAAATCTTGATAGGGTAAACGCTTAGTGCTGACATGGTGCACGTGCTTTTAAGAAATGAGTGGCAAAGGGGAGATATGGACTGCAGGAAGGGTAACGAAGGCGAGGAGGAACCCAATCTCGTCTTTGAACGCGGGGTGGTCCCTTTAAAGCATAGAGTTTCATACAATAACCTAGAGGGAAAACTGGCGCTGCGATCGTTCAAGCACCATGGGAATGATGGGAAGTACAGGCTTCGGGTTGGATTTCGTTAGCTAGCAAACTGTGTACGGATTTTTTTTTTTTTTGAGTTTCAGTTTGGTCCTTTGCGAGGCGTGGGTAGCGGGGTATTTTGCAAAGCACTCAAGCAGTGCCTTTGTTGTTCAAAGAGGCTGAAGACCGCTAGATCTCTTGGTTCGAGGGAAAAACAAGCCTGTTTTTTTTTAAGTGCTGTAAAAAATAAAGTCGATATTTGAACGGAAGCCCGTCTGGTCAGGAACGGACATAAAGACAATTAAAACAACACTCTGACCACGATTAAAAGCAAATAAAAGCACGACGTTTCGGCCCCCGTACGGGGGTGCTATTCTGGACATTGTCAAATTCCGCCGTGCTGCTGATTTCATTGGTCACGCGAGGTCGTTCGCATTGTGGCGCTGCAATGGCGTTGCGACACAGGAATCCGCGATGACGTAACGTGACAAAAAATAGTTAATTTTTTCCGAAGTAACGCTTCGCCGTACTCTGCCATGTAGAAATAAATGTTTGGGTTGAACAACGAAACCGAAATATGGTACTAAGCTGTGCCTACGGTCTACTGGCGGTTTATCGAAACTACGGTTCCCTTGACGAAGAGCCGCCATGTCTGCAACACGATTGGACATTGCACTTATGGCCATAGGACCTCATTCTTTGTAGCGTCAATATGACGTTGCGTGACGTTGCATCCTACCAAATTTGCAGCTTAAAATGTGAGAACAATGAAGTGCCCGAAATTGGCCGCCATATTATTGTAAATTGAGTTGCTTGTTCGATGTGCAGCCTCACATACGTATGTGTAGACGTCATTCCGTGAGTTACTTTACAAGCACGTTTTCGGTTAATGCTGTTATAAAGTATTGTACATGAAGCTTGCTTGTAAAAATAAAAAAAGTTACTATTTAATTTGGCTTGTTTGAAGTTGCGGTTCTCGCCGCAAGAGAACGCTTGATAAGCGAAGAAAAATGGCGCTCCCCATTGTCGTGGCTGGAGCTGCAAGCCAATGTTGCTACCTTCAAGCGCTTCTTCCACATTCACCATATACAGCATGAATAACAGCGGGGACAAGATAACTTGCTGACGGCAGGGACCGAACCTCCGACCTTCGAATAACGCGTCCGATGCTCTACCACTGAGCTACGGCGGCGGTTATCCTCCCGTCCACTTTATGATGTATATATGTGTATTTAAACGTGGGAACGTCAGTCAGCGCCGCCAGTAGCCATGACGGCGAGTGTGGAACACTCTTTTTCTGCCTGTTGGCGTCACGTAGCACGTGAACTTATTACGAGCTGGCAGCTGACCAATAATCCCTCGCATACTACCTGAAGGCATCAAGTCTGCCAGAACGAGACCCTCGCTATGAATGAGGGAAAGAAGTGGAAATTTTAAGGGCTCGTTTTTCTTTGGTATACACAATATTAATGAGAACTAACAGACAGTAATGATACTAATAACGGAATAATGAGAATATTAACGTCCCCTATACTTTCCTTGGCATTATTGGCTGTCAGTTCTCAATAATATGGTCTGTCACTGCGGCACATTGCCAAATACAGTGTTGTCACAACCTACAAAACACTTCACACCTTCGTCTTCTCAAGGTTGTTTGGCTCCACGTGTGACTGTATCAGGAACATCAATGGCTTTACGAGCAGCTGCAGCTTAATGCCGAGTAGCTTCTTTAATTAAAAGACACCTTGAATTAGATTATCTCCGTCGGTCATCTCACTTTCCACAAAAGTGTTTCTGAGGTTCTTGATCAGATAATTGGGATCAATAGACAAAAAAGAGTGTCAGCATGTTTGAACAGGTGTGGCACAGGAGGCGCAAGCGTACCATCATCCGAAAGGCCCTTGAATAGGACAACATTTCACTGGTGATTGTCGGTAACAATCCTTGTCACACGGAAGGCCACCTCTTCGACTGACTTTATAACAGTCTTTGTGACAGAAAGAAGTTGCTCGCCTCTCAATCACCTGGTAAAGAAGTACACAACTGGCATCACATCAGCAGTCGATAGCCCTCGCCGGACAAAGCACAACACCCTGTCCGCCACTTCAAGTGTTGTAAACGATCGCTGATAAGGATCCATGTCAACAAGGCCGAAAAGCTTATAAACTTGAAGGTCGTATATGATCTTCTGGGTGTATTGCCACTTCATATATGATTAGAGAGCAGATTTCTTGTTCAACTTTTAGAGATTGAAACTCTGCGCGGAGGCTTTCTGTTATCATCGATGTTACACCTATTTCGCCTGTTGAGTGCCCGACGTACTTTTGTAGCGTGGCACAAAAAGACAACTTAAACAGGTGTCCTGTCCTGGCATGCTCGTATCCTTTGTTGGGGCATGCTTTCCAGAGCACGCACTCCCTCAGAATTGCTTCACTGTAGGCTGGCTTTTCGGAAGCGAATTTCCAGACCGGAGTTTTGGGGAAATTCGGCAGTTTTGTTACCATCCTTTGCAACTTTTAGTAAGCACAAAAGCAGACGGTTTCTTTGTTGCTCTCGAGAGCGTGTAGCCGTTCACGAACCGTATCGTGCTGGCTTTGCTGTATCTGCAGCGAGTACTTCAGACGGGAAATTTTTCGCTGCTGGCGATTCATTGTTTTTTTTTCGCCTCTTCCATTGTGCGCTTCAAATTAAGGTCTGTTCGGGACATTTTATCCGTAGTTGAGCTTGTGTGGTGCCCGCTATCAGCAGGCAGCGCAGAAACAGATGTTGCCTTCGAAAATCCGACAGGTTCGACGTGTTCTTGTTTACTGAAGAGATCACGCTCGACATCTCCATGCATGCTTTCATCTGGGCTACTATTGTTACGCGAACTGATACACTGTCACTTGCTAGTTCTCCACGAGGCCGTGTCCTCATCCTATGAGTGCTTGCATCTTGTATATGTGAAGGGTAATCAGATAACACTGTTGGGATAGAACTTGGCAAGAGAATTCGCATTTTGGCACCTTTCTTGTAGATATTTTCGCTAAAGTGCAGGGAACAAGCTAAAGAATGGTCGCTGGGTACCCACCTCCTATCTATGGATGACCATGAACTCGATCCGGTTTAGTTTGGAACGTGTATTAGGGATTATTAGCGTTATTAGGGTGTGTTCAAACGCTCGATTTTTGAACGTTAGGTTTTCGAACACGCGGGTACATGACATCAAAGATGGCGTAATTTACGTTGCGCTTTCGTGTCACTGCTTTTCATCGGCAGCGGCTAGCACAGTCAGTCAAGGAATAAGCTCTCCCGTTTTAATTGAGACGATTTAGAGTATTCTGTAGACAACTACGGGAGAGTATACACCAGTGCTAACTATAAAGTAAAAACGGTATCTTTTTGTCCCTCAACATTAATCGCCATTGGTTTGGTTGCGTGTCGTTCCTTGAAAACTCGCCGCTCGGCAATTTCCTATCAAGAATGCGGAGTCATGCTGATAACGCGCATGCCGTTTGTTACCAGAAAATGCTGGGGGCGCGGCCATAATGCAACGACAGCTACGTGAGATAAATGAGACATATTGTTTTGGGACAAAAAATACACGCCTTACACTCCTTATTTTTGAGAGTGTAGGAAGGTTTCTCCTCACTGTCACCACATCACATATTCACAAAGTAATGTTTATTCATGGAATACACGCAAGTGATACAGCCGCTTATATGCTAAAAAGTTATACGTAGTGGTGGTATGACTAACGCACCCTAGAGGCATTGTTTCGCAAAATGCAACGATAGACACTGTATACTGCAAAGCTAGTGTACAGCAGGAAACATGGTGAACTAAAGTATCGTGCCTCTGATGCAGCTGTCGAAGAAGGCAAGGTGCGGGGGGCCATTGTTTGCTTTTTCGTCCCTCGGCATGGCATCTCTGGATACTGCAGCTTTTACGCACGCAATACGACATTCCAAGTGTGCCAGATCTTAAAAAGATATCAACATCATTCGCTTTGCAGTGTTCAACGGCATCGGAACGCGGGGTCAAAGGTCCGCGTTTCAGCCGGTGCTCCCTGTGCGGCTGCGAAAGAAAAGAAAGTCCCACATGCGACAGAGAAGTTTCTATATGACACTAAGCTCGCGAACAACTTTTCTTGGCAACGAAGAATAGAGGTGGAGCTTCTGCACATGTACTCCTACGAGAGGTCCCCCGGTATGACCCGCGTTTCGCACCGAATTGGAAAGTAAAGACTACGCCCAAAGAAACGCCCAAAGGGCCAGAGGTTCGCCAAGAAATGCTTCGCATTTAAAACCAGGATCCCAGCAGAAGTCGAACCCAAGCAATCTGTGTAGCAGTCAGGTATTCCACCACAGAGCCACGCCACGTTTTGACACTGCTTTGGAAAAATACCCTATCCAGGCGTAATATCTGTGAAACGTTAATTATGATTTCAGTACTGACTATCTAATTCTTAGAAAAAAGCAAAACAATATTGCATATGTTGTCCTATGATACAGACGTAGTGGTTCCAGTGATGGCTCCACTTAATAAACATCACATTTGTATTCCTATGAGTCATGAAGCTATATTGAAGCGTTGCTCGACCCAGGAGGAATACGCTAACGAATGTTACGTGTGATAATACTCTTCGTTTCGACAACACTGACGTCTGTGCTAGAAAGCGAGTGCTGGCGTTACGTCAGTCCATAAGTTACTCAATAAACGCCAGTGTAGTCGACGTGCCTGGTGAAGCCACAATGTCCACACAAATTCAACGCTTACAAAAATACGTCGCTGCACGTCGAAACGCTTGGCTGAAAACCAAAAAAAGAAATGCACCATAGACAACAACTCCCTCATTACTCCGCATGAAACCGATTCCCGCAAGACGTGGGAATCGGTTTCAATCGGTTTCATTTTATTCTTCGCATTCATCGGGTGAGCGCGGCTGCTACTGCATTTTCTTTACGCTCTCGCATTTATTTTCCAATTAAATTACACATTACTTTCTCCACATCTGTATCACAATTAGTACAATACAATAAAACGGTACAATTACCGTTTCATATGCTTTCACTGGCATTATTACTGCTGGTTTTCATGAAGATAGTGTCAGACAATAAAAGCGAGCCCACAAAATTCGCGCCCTTCATACAGTTATTGCATGTCCAATAGCACTAAATTCGAACCCCGTCATAATAACGTAGCATCGGAACCAGAAGTTAGTTCGTAATATTCGATATTCATTGCAACAGTAGAGGTAGAAATCGGGTCTAAGAAATCGCTGAAGTGTCTCGTGCAAAAGAAAGTATACACAAAAATGCATTAGTCTATATGCTCGCAAAAAAACGAGGCAACTCTTACGTGTCTGCTAGCGGCTTTTCTATCTAAATAGACCAGACCAGAACGCGAGAAGATGTATGAAAATGAGTTCTATGAGCATCATATTACTTTGAACATTTTTAACGACATTTGCAAGCTAACCTTTATTCTTACGTTACCCCCCGCGAAAAATACACACAAATGTGTTGGCGAATTATCCTTCAATATTTATTGCGTTTTTTACGGTAGTGTTTGGAGCCTCTCGCGAGCAAAATATTTGTTCGTGACAGCCGATATCGCCGTGGCTCTCACGGGGTCGATTTCCTATAAAAAAATAAAATTTCGCTGAAGTGAAGTGTGTCCAACGAAAGTTCCTATTTAGTTCGCCATGACCAATGATTTGCTATATCAGTTATAGTTATAACGAGGCTAAACTATTGTCAGTATGACGCCAGTATGACGCCTGAGCATCCGGCAAACACTTATGGTGCCACCACACGTTGGCACCTATGCGGCTTCAAATTAAAGCGCAATTCTTCCTTTCACGTGCCAGCACCGAGTGCCTTTCGCAAGGCAGCATAGACGCGGTATTTAGAAGAAATGATGTACACGATTTAGAGCGCTATGTGCTAAACATTGGAGAGCGGTGAGCTGTCCCCAATGCTCATATCTGTAGGGAAGGAGTGCCGGCGGTGTCCATGGAGCCAAATATATAGGTACACCACCACGTAACGTCAACTTTGAAAGCCTCCGTGAGCTATCTGGTTTCACATCGGTGTTTTCGTTACCGATACGAATAGCTTTACTTGTTACCTACACAACATAAATTACTTCAAGAAAAAAAATCAAGGTCCGTTCCATCCTTTAGGCAACAATTTAGAAGGCAAAGCAATTGCTTTGAATGTTGCAGCTTAGATGTCTGCTACAAATTTCTATGTCGCCGCTTGTTATGTCACGAATGAAGGGGCAGGTCCAAGCAGAAGAAACAGTACCTGCCATAGGAATGAACGAACGAACGATAAAATGAATGATTGAATGATGGAATGAATGAATGAATGAATGAATGAATGAATGAATGAATGAATGAATGAATGAAAAATCGTCGCATATTATCCTCTCTCGGATTTGTCCACGTGACGCGTAAGTCTTGATATTTATTGTAAGTTGCGGCTTTCGCTAGTACATTCGTTTTGTGCGGCATCGGCATGGCGTCTTTCATCTTTACAACGTTCGTCAGCGACTGGAACGACCCCACAGAAGCACCATCCGGCTACTACCGGAACGCTTTTCTTGGTGGTCCCCTTTGAAGACAGAGCCCCACGCTACGAAGGCGAGTGTCTGAACCACTGACCTTTATATCGATGCTTACAAAATGTCCATATATCTGAACCGCATGAATGCCTTGTACAAGAGGTTCAAAAATGATTGCAACACTTGATTTCCATACGGGCTTCAAATATATATCTTGGTGGAAGAAGGAAACCCCTCTCTAGGACACGACGAGAACCCGACATGGAGCATTCTAACTACCAAGAAAATTTGAACATTGGGAAAATTTAATGCGAAACTTGCATTTTGGTCACTAAGGCGCGCACATGTTGTGGGGCCTTTGCATTCCCTGACGAACACTATGAAAAAATATTTCAGCAGATCCCACGCATTGTGGGCTTCGATTTTGTGCAAATCAGTCGGAGAGTGGCTACCTATGCCTGCTTAATAAATACGCCTAGCAAAGTACACGAGAAGAGGATGGAACACATAACACAGACAAACACTTGTCTGTTGTGAATGTTTCCTTCTGGCCCTCGTGTTTTTTTTACCCCACGTATCCATTAGGTATCTAGTACCAACTCGCCCACATGAAGCGGCTCCTATGCCTATGCCGTCCATTGAGCCAAAGCTGAAGAGGTTTATCGACGTATTTCTGTAAATTAAGTAGTGCGCATATTTCGTCCTTACCAGGCAAGCTAGCCACACTTTTCTGTACGCATAGGCGCGCGCACGGTTCTGCATTAGATGGCGCCAAATTGGACCGCAGCATCGCCCCCCCCCCCTCTATTACTCATTGTTAAAATTCGTCGCTCTATTCTGTCCCGTAGGGCTGGACGCAGAGCCGGCTCAAGTTAAAAACAGCCGGTGTGCGATTCAAACAGGCTGACCGGAGAAAAAAATAAGGGGGGGGGGGGTTAAGTGGGTGTTGGTGAGCACTGTTGACGCGGCGTATTGTACTTTTGGGCCATGCCGAAAGAGTCTTGTATACCGTCTACCTTGCCGAGCCTGCTCGGTTGTCTGATAAACGATGGCCGCTTCCAAAGGGAGAAGGAACACGTTGAGTGACATTAGCGACTTCCGGTCAAGGATCCACAGAAGGGAAAAAAAGAAGAAAAAAAAGGTAGGGGCAAGAAGGAAGAGGGAGGGTGGGGCTTCCACTTAGATTGATTGATTGCTGCTCTTTCCAAGCGCTGCACAATACAATGCATGGGAAGGTAAAAGACGGCACACATGAAAGGGTGAAAAACACTGCAGGTACGATCACCGAAGGCATTGGCTTACACATGCATCTTTGCTGCGTATTTTGTTTGGTTGATGTTAGTTTCATTTAAAGTACTATTTGCGCTTTAAGGCACGTAAAACAGGAAGAGCACCCGGATGTTCATTTATTCCATGTTCAACGGTGTTGAATTTTTGTATTAAGTACGATTCACGCTGTTCACGTTCTCTCTGAGAGCGGAAAGTTCCTTGGAGTAGTGTTACTTCAATGGAATCGAAACTGTGACCTTCTGACAATATGTTTGGAAAAGGGAAGGTTCGGTAGTGTGTTCACATGCGAGTGGTGGTTGTTGAATCTGATTCGAAAAGGTGTATCAGTTTGTCCAACGTATTGTTTAGCGCAGATTCCACATTCCAACAGGTAGACAATGTTTGGGGAGTCGCAGTTAAGGTCACCATGCATGGTGTGTGTAAAATTACCATGCGTACTTTCAGCTATCGTCGTTGTTTGCATGTGCTTGCACACCTGACATCCACTTTTCCCGCAGGGATGACAGCCAACTTGTCCTGTTCTTTTTGTTTTAGAGTGTACTACATAGTCCCTCACATTTTTCGGGCGTCTGTATACCACCCGCGGCGGGACAGTGAAGAGCTTTTTGAGGCGGTCGCTTTGTTCAATGATATTGAAATGCTTTTTGAGAATTTTGTTAACATTCGGCGCGTTACTAGTGAATGTAAGAATTAGGTTGCTTCGTTTCCCTTCACTTTCTTTGTTCTGATTGTGTAAGATTTGGTGGCGGTTCAGATTCGCTGCTTTTTGTATTGCGTTGTCGATGATTGGAGGTGGATAATGCTGCTTTATAAGGACGTTACGTAGACGGTCCGTGTTCTCTTTGAAGTCCTTTGTTTCAGAGCATATTCTCCTAAATCGGTGTGCCTGGGAATATGTGATGCTGGTTTTTGCAATGCCGCGGATGACAGCTCTTGAAGTGGAGGTAATGTTGCGCGTCTGTAGGCGTCCTGTAAACACTAGTTATCAGTTTACCCCCTTCCACCCTTACGTTAACATCAAGAAAGTTAATTTCAGTTCTAGAATAAGTATGCGTGAAAGAAATATTTTTATGAACGTTGTTAAATGCATCAATAAATTTAATTAGTTGTTCTTCAGTGCCCGTCCAAATAAGAAAGATGTCATCGAGGTACCGCTTATAGAAGGCGGGGCTCGTGGGATATGTTGACAGAAAACTGGATTCGATCTCGTGCATAAATATATTGGCATAATTCGGCGCCATCCTTGTTCCCATCGCCGTTCCATTTATTTAAAGAAAATATTGGTTGTCGAATTCGAAGCTGTTTAATTCGAGGACGATCTTGGCTAGAGTTTCAAGGACAATCGGGTGTGGAGAAGAGGCCGGTGCATTTTCCCTGTAGGATTTCACAAGAGCCTGAATGCCATCATCATGTGGTATGTTTGTGTAAAGTGACGTGACGTCTTGTGTGACGAGAAAAGCACCTTCCATTATTGTAAGATTTTCAATTTCTCTCAAGAAGTGGTTTGTGTCAAGCAGGTGCGATGGATGCCGAGGCGGAAAGTCCCAAGAAATCAATGTAGCTAGATATTGGTTCAGTAAGTGTCCCCGTTCCTGATATTATAGGTCTTCCAGGGTTGCCTTTTTTGTGTATTTTTGGTAGCATGTAGAAACGTCCAGGTGTGGCGCGAGCGGGAATGAGTGATTGGCAGAGCTTGATGTCTATTGCACCCTGTTTTGCGAGGTCCTTGAGGGTCACAGTAATGAATTCTTTGTGCTGTTTTGTTGGGTCATAATCAAGGGGTTTATAGAATTTACTGTCCTGCAATTGCCGTACGCCTTCTTTGATGTAGTCCTCCTTGTTGAGAACGACTATTCCACCGCCCTTATCAGCTGGTTTTATAACAATGTCCTCACGATTGCCTAGCGCTAAAAGTGATTCCTGCTCCTTTCTAGACAAGTTAGAGGTGCCGGGTTTATTAGCCTTATAATCTTCTATAATATCCCTTTGTATCGCTTCAATGTATATATCTAGGTGTTTGTCTCTCTGGGCGTCCGGAGTCCACTGTCTTCCTGTGGCGTGATGGAATTCTGGTTTTCTATTCTGTGATTGGTTCGAGAAGAATTCTGCTAAGCGTAAATTTCGTGCAAAATCATCAAGGTCCCTTAATAGTGCAAATTCTGCGTATCTTCCATTATTTGGACGGAATGTAAGTCCGCGAGGCAATACTGAGCGCTCATCCGTGGTGAGTTCGGTGTCGGATAAGTTGATGATGTTTTCGCCCGCATTCTTATAATCTTTTTGATGTCTGGGCAAGCTTGTTGAGCTTGGTTTTTTATTGTGGCAGCCTAATGCTGGTACAGGTGGCATGTCTGTGTGAGTAGATGGCCTGTGTGATGTAATGCCATCGCGAGTTAGTTTTTTAGATTTCATGGCAGCTATATTATCAGTTAGATTTCTTTCGAAAATAACTAGTTCAGTGGCCTGTGATGCGGAAAGGGTACCCATATCCCTAGCCCGACGTTCCTCGACCCTCAGCGACAGCAGAATTTTCTCACAATGTTCAGCTAATAATTTGGTTAGATCCAGTGAGGCCGAATTCAGAATGTTTTTCCATGTTATGGTTTCATTCGGGGATAGATTATGCATAGCTGGAGTCAGCGATACGCGCAAGCCTCTCGGTGGAACACCAGCTTCTATATATGTTTTGAGCGTCTTGACATGAAGGTCATGCCGTAGGCGCTTATCTACCAATTTTCTAATTTTGAGAAAGCTTAACGAATTTTCATGTGAAGAAATCGCTGTAGAGTCTGAGGGCAAGGGTATCGGGTGGATTGCACGGCCATTATATCAATCCGCGGGAACGCGACGAGCAGAGCCACAATGCCTCCGGAGATCATACTTGTTAGTAATTGGAGTTGTGCAGGCGTTAATCTTCGGTCCCTGCATCGATGAGGTGCAGACGTTGGTCCTGGGTCCCTGCACCGATGGGGTGGTTTCGAGGTGTTCCCCACGCCCGATTGTCCTTGAAACTCTAGCCAAGATCGTCCTCGAATTAAACAGCTTCGAATTCGACAACCAATATTTTCTTCAAATAAATGGAACGGCGATGGGAACAAGAATGGCGCCGAACTATGCCAATATATTTATGCACGAGATCGAATCCAGTTTTCTGTCAACATATTCCACGAGCCCCGCCTTCTATAAGCGGTACCTGGATGACATCTTTCTTATTTGGACGGGCACTGAAGAACAACTAATTAAATTTATTGATGCATTACACAACGTTCATAAAAACATTTCTTTCACGCATACTTATTCTAGAACTGAAATTAACTTTCTTGATGTTAACGTAAGGGTGGAAGGGGGTAAACTGATAACTAGTGTTTACAGGAAGCCAACAGACGCGCAACAATACCTCCACTTCAAGAGCTGTCATCCGCGCCATTGCAAAACCAGCATCCCATACTCCCAGGCACACCGATTTAGAATATGCTCCGAAACAAAGGACTTCAAAGAGAACACGGACCGTCTACGTAACGTCCTTATAAAGCAGCATTATCCACCTCCAACCATCGACGACGCAATACAAAAAGCAGCGAATCTGAACCGCCATCAAATCCTACACAATCAGAACAAAGAAAGTAAAGGGAAGCGAAGCAACCTAATTCTTACATTCACTAGTAACGCGCCGAATGTTAACAAAATTCTCCAAAAGCATTTCAATATCATTGAACAAAGCGACCGCCTCAAAAAGCTCTTCACTGTCCCGACGCGGGTGGTATACAGACGCCCGAAAAATGTAAGGGACTATGTAGTACACTCTAAAACAAAAAGAACAGGACAAGTTGGCTGTCATCCCTGCGGGAAAAGTAGATGTCAGGTGTGCAAGCACATGCAAACAATGACGATAGCTGAAAGTACGCATGGTAATTTTACACACACAATACATGGTGACCTTAACTGCAACTCCCCAAACGTTGTCTACCTGTTGGAGTGTAGAATCTGCGCTAAACAATACGTTGGACAAACTGATACACCTTTTCGAATCAGATTCAACAACCACCGCTCGCATGTGAACACACTATCGAACCTTCCCCTTTCCAAACATATTAAGTCAGAAGGTCACAGTTTCGATTCCATTGAAGTAACACTACTCCAAGGAACTTTCCGCTCTCAGAGAGAACGTGAACAGCGTGAATCGTACTTAATACAAAAATTCAACTCCGTTGAACATGGAATAAATGAACATCCGGGTGCTCTTCCTGTTTTACGTGCCTTAAAGCGCAAATAGTACTTTAAATGAAACTAACATCAACCCAACAAAATACGCAGCAAAGATGCATGTGTAAGCCAATGCCTTCGGTGATCGTACCTGCAGTGTTTGTCACCCTTTCATGTGTGCCGTCTTTTACCTTCCCCTGCTTTGTATTGTGCAGCGCTTGGAAGGAGCAGCAATCGATCAATCTAAGTGGAAGCCCGCCCTCCCTCTTCCTTCTTGCCCCAACCTTCCTTTTTTTTCCCTTCTGTAGATCCTTGAACGGAAGTCGCTAATGTCACTCAACGTGTTCGTTCTCGCTTTGGAAGCGGGCGTCGTTTATCAGACAAACGAGCAGGCTTGGCAACAAGTCCGATGGTATACAAGACTCTTTCGGCATGGCCCAAAATTACAATACGCCGCGTCAACAGTGCTCACCGACACCCACTTAACCGCCCCCCCCCCCTTTTTTTTCTCCTCCGGTCAGCCTGTTTGAATCGCACACCGGATGTTTTTAACTTCAGCCGGCTCTTCGTCCAGCCCTGCGGGACAGAATAGAGCGACGAATTTTAACGATGAGTAATAGCCGACGCATAAGTATAAGCTCTGTCGCGAAGCACTCCGCTGTCGGCGGCGGCGTGTTACTCCTCGCTCCTGATGGGCCCTAAGCAAACTTTTCCCCCTCCCGCTCCTGCTCTCTCTCCGTCACCTCCTTCCCCTCTCATTTGATGTCCATATAAACACGGAAATATGCACGAACATTTCGTCTTGAGAGAGGTCAGGCTCTGACCGAAACGTCGACGTAATAAATGAAGTTTTCTTGAAGTGCCACCTCTCATACTTATACGGCAACCAAAGGCAACCACTCCTTCAACTATATATATATATATATATATATATATATATATATATATATATATATATATATATATATATTGTAGTGACGAAGAGTGGCACAGAAGCTCGGGAACGAGGGCGAAGAAGAGAAGGACGAGTATGATATAGAACAGCCTGCCCGCAGCAAGGGTGCTGTGTCTGTGTCGTTATTTTACAATGGCGCAGCCGCGAACTACCGAACCCGAAATCCCTGCGTCCACTACACTCCGAAGTGGCCGAGTACTCACGGACTTGCCACCGACCAGGGACGGCGTCCAGGCCTCCACGGCGGCTCCGCGTCATGACTGCGGCGAAGCGATTTCCCAAGCCTTCTCGATGTTCGCTCAAGAGATCAAGACATCCGGCTTTAGGTGCGCCCCACATGGATCGTCCGCTGAGAAAGAAATTCCATGTTTTCATGGGTTTAAGGATGACCCCGCGAGATGGGTAAGCGTCGTAAACTCGGTTGCTCTTAAACACTCTTGGAGTGACACAATCAAGAAATCCGTCGCCGAAGGACGTCTGCGAGGATCCGCCCAAGCATGGCATCGATTCGAAGGCAGCGCTTACACTACCTGGCCGACATGGAGCGCGGCCCTGACGTGCGCGTTTGAGCCGCTTCCGAGCGCTTATGACGATTGTTTCATGACCATGCGGTCACGCCGGCAAGGTGCAACTGAAGACGTCGCAACTTACATCTACGACAAGCTGTTCCTTTTAGAAGCTTGCGGCATACTCTGGACCTCCTCAGTAGCCAGGCAGTACGTCATCGACGGGATCCTTGACTCGACGCACGCGGCCGTCTTGTCCGCCAACACCCACCCAGCCGACATCTCCACATTTGTACGCCAGGCAGTGGAGTTGCAGGACACTTCTCATCGGCGTGCGGCTACAGTTTCCCCTAAGGAGCCGGGTCCACCGAGACGTGGATGCTATACGTGTGGACGCGTCGGGCATGGGTATAAAAACTGCCCACAAAGCCAGCCTCAAGCCATACAATATCAAGCACGTCCACTTCCAACCCTCATGATAACCGTCGACGGCATTGGAGAACTGACGGCTCTCGTCGATACCGGAGCGCAGCGTACGGCATTGCTTCGACGCCACGCCTCAGGAGATCTCCAGCAGATCTCCAGCCTTGGACTGAGCCACCGCTGCGGGGCCTCGGTGGTGACGTACTAACGGTCGGTGCCATAAACCTGCAGATCAACACCGAGGCCGGCCACAAGTTCTTGTCCTCGGTGCCCGTGTTCGAAGACTTGCCGGCAGACATAGTCTTGGGTGCCGACTACCTTCTCTCCGGGGATGTGCGCCTCACTGTGGAAGGAAGTAGCGTCAGCCTCCGTCCCGTAGCCCCAAGTACGCCTCCGGCTCAACCAGGTGAGCTGACAACACCACTTACACTCCCCGCTATACTCGAGAGGCACGCGTCGCTCTTCGCTGATACTACTGATCAGCTCCCCGGTACTAGCGTGTTAGAGCACCATATTACAACCGACAACCATCCGCCGGTGTCCATACCGTTACGTAGATACGCCGAACGAGAGCGGACTGTAATCGACCAGCAGGTGCAAGAAATGCTAGCCGCTAACATCATCAGGCCATCTGCTAGCCCGTGGGCAGCACCTGTTGTCCTAGTCCGTAAAAAGGACGGCAATCTCCGATTCTGTCTCGACTACCGAGAGTTGAACAAACACACCATACCATACTCGTACCCACTGCCACGTATTGACGATACTATTGACGCCGTACGAAATGCCAGGTTCTTTTCATCACTAGACCTGAAAGCAGGGTATTGGCAGATAAACGTGGCTGAAGGAGACAAGTTTAAGACGGCCTTCCGGACTCCATTTGGCTTGTACGAATTTAACCGGATGCCTTTCGGTCTGCGAACTGCCCCAAGCACGTTTCAGCGTGCCATGAACACGGTGTTGGGCACGTTGATAGACCACGCCTGTGTCGTTTACCTCGACGACATTCTAGTCATCGGGGAAACAGAAAAACAACATCTGCAACACCTCGACACAGTACTGCAGAGGTTTCATAACACCGGCTTTCGACTTAACCACGAGAAGTGCCAGTTCGGGTTGACGACGATGTCATATCTCGGTTATCAGATATCTCGTAATGGCGTGTGACCCTTGCCTGAACGTATAGACGCCGTAGCCAAGTACCCTGCACCAACATCTATCAAGCAGCTCCAGGTATTCCTCTGAATGGCGTCATACTTGCGCAAGTTCGTGCCGAGCTTTGCGTCAACTGCTGCTCCACTCACGGACTTACTGAAGAAAGGCGCTCAATTTCAATGGGGTCCTTCGCAGAATAACGCCTTCCAAACCCTCAAACACCAGCTTACGCATAGCCCAGTGCTCTGCCACTTTAATGAAGATTGGGTGACAGAAGTGCATACTGATGCGAGTCAGATTGGCCTAGGGGCAGTTTTGCTTCCACGTGACACAAGTGGGCGCGGGCGCGTCATCTCCTACGCCAGTCGTAAACTCTCGGACGCGGAACGTCATTATCATTCGAATGAAGTGGAGTGTTTGGTCGTAGTGTGGAGTGTGGATGAAAAGTTCCGCCATTACTTGTTTGGCCGACACTTCACGGTGGTAACAGACAACTCCACGATTGCATGGATGTTCCAGAAGCGGCACCTCAAACACAAGTTTGCCCGATGGATTGTTCGGCTCCAGGACTACACGTACGACATCCGTCACCGTGCTGGCGCACAAAATCAGCTGGCGGACGCTTTGTCACGAAATCCCATCGAGGAATCCTCCCCTAGGAATCCAGAAAGCTGGATCATGTTTTCCCAACAGGACCTGACGAAGGCCCAACGCGGCGATGAAGGTCTCGTATACGTTATAGACTCCATTGAGGATACAGGACACAATGCAAAGTTTGTCTTACGTGATGGTACGTTGTATCGTCGTCACTGGGCCGGTAAGAGTGACAGCGTCATCTCCTCGTTATTCCTGGCTCCTTACGATCGAGCATATTACGTGCCATTCATGACAGCCCCGAAGGAGGCCATGTCGGCTATCGAGCCACCTTACGCAAGGCACAAGAACGATTTTGGTGGCCGAAAATGTATAAAAGTGTGCGTTCGTACGTTGCCAGTTGCGAGGTGTGTCAACAACACAAACGACGTTGCGGAGGCCAACATGGATTTCTTACACCGATTAAGCCTCCGGAGACAATTTCCACACGTTGGGCATAGACCACATCGGGCCTCTTCCAATGACGGCAGCGGGTAATCGTTATATTATACTCGCTGTGGATCACTTGTCAAAGTTTGTAGAGGTCGCGGCCGTGCCTTCGCTTGCTGCTGGCTACGTCATCCGATTCTTGAGAGAGCGCTTCGAATGGCGACACGGTCTTCCTAACAAGTTGATTTCTGACCGGTCGACTACCTTCCGCAGTCGCTAGCTTCGCAATTACCTACAGCAAGTAGGAGTTGAGTATCACTTCGCGTCGGCATACCATCGACAGGCGAACGGACTGACGGAAAGGTCGAACCAGACTATCCAGGCTCGTCTCGCACCGTACTGTAAGAATCACAAACGAGGGGAAGCGGACTGGGATGAACATCTTCAAGCGGCTGCATACGCAGTGAACACGGCGGCACACAGCTCTGCAGGAACTTGCCCCTACGAGATTGTCTACGGCCAGCTCCCGCAACTGAATGCTACATTCGGTTTGGACACTCCCGTCAAAGTTGGGTGTTCGGTTGCACGCCAGATACTTTGTCGCGAAATCCGTATGGAGGCGCGCAGGAGGATTGCACATGCTCAGCAGGCGCAAAAGCGGTACTACGACCGACGCCACCGTCCGGCGCCGAAATATAGTATAGGCGACGAGGTGTGGCTGCAGCGAGGTGCTCCATCGTCTTCAGACAAACTGCGTCCAAAGTACGAAGGCCCGTTCATTATTTCCGAGCGCTTAGGAGAGAACACGTGGCGAGTACGATCCACGGCTTCTGATGCGCGCACGGACAAGAGAAAGTGGAATAACTTTGCTGTGCATGTGTCGCGAATGAAGAACTGCGTCCGTCGACAAACGTGACGTTGTCTTATGCGCTTTTCTTGCAGGAATAGACCAGTTGCAGCGTGACCGAGTGTAGTGACGAAGAGTGGCACAGAAGCTCGGGAAGGAGGGCGAAGAAGAGAAGGACGAGGATGAAATAGAACAGCCTGCCCGCAGCAAGGGTGCTGTCTCTGTGTCGTTCTTCTACAATATATATATATACCTTCTTAGGCTTCGACGACAACGACAACGACATGGCTTTATTTTAGTAGTTCCAATCAGAAAAAGTATATATATATATATTTAAATATATCCCTTCTTAGGCTTCGACGACAACGACAACGGCGCAGCATTGTAATGTAAATAAGAAACTAAACAAAAGTTGTGCTTTTTTATTTTGCTTTTATTAAGCAGAACGATCTATTGTGGGAAAAATGGCACCGAGCGTAGGGTTCTTGAAGCAACTTCTTTTGATGCATTAATTTGAGCTTGCGCAATCTTCTGCAGCTCTGCCTTGTGTTCGGTAACTTCAGACTCCGTGCGAGCGAGGTTGAGTGGACGTCCGTGACGTGTGAGGCTGTTGTAACTTGCTTTGATGTTTTCGTTGGAGTGACGCAAGTAAGGCCCCACGTTCGAGGGTAAAGTAACACTGTCGGCAACTATGGTGTCTACGTCAGAGTGAACCACCAGTTCTGTGTCAATTTGAAAAAAGGCGGCAATGTCTTGAAACGTTTCAGTACTGCCTGGGTCGTCCTTGTTAGACTTGCTTACTGCCAATACCCCAAAACTCAAACTTGGTTGAATAGTTGAGTGCGCCGTCGTTTTTAAACCTCGGGTGAAGTGTTTTCCATAGGGTCCAAATACTTCACGTGGCGCGTGTGCATATCGTCGGGTCGAAGCCGCATGGTGATGTTGGTATCTGGCTTTTGCTCGTACGATTCGTAGTTTGACATGTTGCTAGTGGTGTAGGATACAACGTCAGCAGGCAGGCCAAGGTGTGTACGAGTTAGCAACTCGTTTCCCGCGTTATAAGTTGGACCCATCTTTAGCCATACGTCACTTCCAAACTGGTACTCATAGTTGACTATAGGTGTGCCCACGTGACCTTTGAACGGAAACTGGTTTACGAACTTGGTCAAGCGGGGACTTGCCTTGTCAATGTGAATAAAGTCGTAAGCAAAGTTGTGACGTGGTACACCCATGCACGCAGGTATGCTCTTTTCGTCATCGCCATCGTGATCCTCGTTTCCGGGTGTGATCTTTAGACCCCAGTAGCTCTTAGCCAGATCCGAGTGGTCCTTCTCCTGAAATGGTAAATAAGACTGTGGCTTCATCGGGTTGTTTGTCTCGCCTTTCTTCACACTACACATGCCGGTATCCAAGTAGTGGTTCAGTCCGACGGAGCTAAGGCCATAAACTAGCATGTCAGAGTTGACGGGTTGGACAACCAAAGAGCCAGTCTTCCATGGCGTGCGTAAACCATGAGGGGTTACCTTGACAGAGCAGCTAACAGCTCTTGTGTGAGCTGGTAGGTTAAGGTAGGTGCCGTGAGGAATGTAAAGATACGGCCGGTCCACTGACAAGCGTGACAGGCTAGTCAGAACTCCTGGAAACGTTTTCTCGGTGTCATAAACTAAAGTGGTCTTCAGCACTGCGTAGGCCCATGTGGTGAGTATTTTGCTGTCACGGAAGACTGTGACCACTCCGTGGTCGCGAGGTACGCGCAAAATCTGCTGAACGAGCTCTGTCGAATTTTCACCGTCACCTCCAACTCCTGCTCCGCCCGGACGGGTGGGGGCGTCTGAGTGCATCTGCTGCGACATCTGCGCACCTTGGGCGTCGCCGGTAGTTGAGTCAGGCTGGTATCGCTTTGCGTCTGCTGTATCTGATTCCCCGTTATGTGCACGTTTCCGTCTATCTCCTGGCATTCTATAGAGACTACGGCCCAAGACGTATTGTTCCACAATATTCTTCGTGCCCAGACCAACTGCACCTAATGCGGAGTGGCAGTTACCCGTGCGTCTAAAGTCGTTCAAGAAGAGAGCCGCAGATGCCTGATCAGCAGCAAAGACGTCCTCGTGGCTCGTGGCCCGCTCGTAGGCTTCGTCGTGTGACTTGGCTATGCCGTCGTCCTCGTCCACCGGAGCTCCGTTGCGCTGTGGATTCCCGGGACCCAGGTACCGGTGGCCTGGGAACAAAGGCATACTACTCTGGTTAGGAGATATACACATGGTAGCGGTAGCGACATCGACGACAGCTACACTTTTAGCCGCCTGTATTTAATTGACTGAACTGACTGACTGACTGAATGACTGACTGACTGACTGACTGACTGACTGACTGACTGACTGACTGACTGACTGACTGACTGAACTGACTGACTGACTGACTGGCTGAACTGACATAAAAAAAACAAAACAGTCAGTCAGTCAGTCAGTTCAGTCAATTAAATAGAGGCGGCTAAGAGTGTAGCTGTCGTCGATGTCGCTACAGGAAAATGCAGCGACATTACAAGAGTGACGCTTCGACTGCGAACGGGGTACGCTTGCGCGCCAAACTGCGCTCAGAGGACGAATGCTATAACTGTTAAAGTTAAATGCTATTAAGTGCCAACAAAAGCCATATTATACAACAAAAACTCTGCCGGCAATTACGCAGTGAGCGCCTCCAGTACAGGACGCATGCATTTTCCCCCTGCTGTTATGTCGGAAGCCGCAGAATATCGTGATAAGTGCGCGGCTCATGTTGAATATCATATCTCCTGACACAAAAGGAAACAGCATTGTAAAAGCGGTACTTTCACAAAGCACACGACTTTGGCACACTTATGCTCACAGCCAGCTGATTAATGTGTTCTTTGCACGAGATGGAGAACTGCAGTTTGAGTTGTTCGACCATTATAAGCACGTATGACAGCTGTCTTTAGATGCCAATGGCTTGCTTTTTTGTCATATGTAGCTGGTAGAATGAACCTAATTAACTGTAGGCCATCAGAAGAGAGGCAGCAACCCATGAGCGCACTAATGGAGGCGCTCACTATAAAATTGCCAGGAGAGTTTTTTTTTTGTATAACATGGCTTTCTTGGAACTTAACGACCTTTAACTTTCCCACTGATGCATTCCTTCTCTCCTTCGTCCTCTTTGCACAGTTTGGCGCGCAAGCGAAGCTCGTCTGCAGTCGAAGCGGCACTCATGTAATACGAGCGGCCGCTGCTGCGGGGTTGGTCAAGCGGCTGATCTTAAGACAAAGCTTGTTGCACCATGACACCGGGATGAGCAGTCGTTGCTTAGGAGCTGCTGATTTGTGATTATGTCGCGTACAATTATCAACGCGATAGCAATAAAGACCTCGTTCTGCAGAAATTCCGGTGTCGGCGTCGGCGTCGTTGGTTGTGAGCGAAAAATCATCATCTTGACCGAAAAATCGAGAAGGTGCAAATAAAATAAATAATAAAAATGCTAGGTTTGAGTGAGAATCGAACCCAGGCCGTTTGCGTGGCAAGCAGCTGTTCTACGACAGAGCCACTCCATTGCTAGGTACCGCACTGAAATTAAATTTAATGCTTCACAAACATACTCGTCCTGTGTACAGGTGTCGCAGTACGAGATGTAATACCGCGGTGAAACGGGGTACAAGCGTATATTGCCATCGGGCGTCAGCCCATGTGAACTGCATAACGAGTTGGTGGTTTAAAGCCGGCCACCCATTACAAAAGGCACACACATTACTGCGCGTATTCCCTTACGAACACGTAGTGGGTGCATCGCCACTTCGAAAAAGTATCACGCGCGTAAATGCTGCTGGTTTGAAGCATGCCACCCATTACATACGCATTAGTGCGCGCATTCTCTTACACACACGTAGTGGGCACACTGCTGTCATAAAAGGGCTATTGAAGAGGGCGGAGGAGAAGGAGGAATACACTTTTATTGAGACCATCCATTTGTTTGGCTCGGCCTAGGCCTCCCAGGTGGGGACGTCGAGGTCGGAAGAGGGCGGAAACCTTTACCTTTACTATAGGTATGTCGAGTGTGTGTGTGTGTGTCAGAGAGAGAGAGAGAGACCGGTCGACTGAACATAATGACAAGCGAAATAGAGCACGATGAAGATGGGTCCAGATATCGCTATCGCGTTCAACTTTTAAAGGCGAAGCTTAAGCGTCTCCCAATTTTTTTCGCACAACTTATATCCGATTTTCATATCATAACGAACGGCGCTGCAGCTAGGCTGACTTGGTCACATGTGAGGCATCATAAGCTTTAGTAACCAAAAGAACGCAACGTTTTTTTACGCAGAATGGTATATGACGTCCTTGACTTCAATCAGAGGGATTTTAAAGCAAATTTTAAAAGGGTTTATGACAAAACTATTTTCAAACTTAGGCGGTTTGGCTAAACCACTGACGTTTCAGCACAGTTATGGAGTGAAACGGAGCGCGATAAAACCGCAGAAATTATTTTAAAAGTGAGAGCGAATATCCAAATTGATACGTGCCAAATTTTCGTATCCTCAGCTTAACTTGTTTGCAGCAATAAATTCTTAATATACAGATATTTGGGCGGTTTCCCATGTTTGTGACATATTTCATCAATAGTTTTTCGGCACGGAAGAAAAATAATAGACTCATAAAATTGTATTTCACCTGTCCTTTGACGGGAATAAATATTGTGACGAAGGAGTGCACCGTTTTCTCTCTAGGCGCGCTCAAAATTCAGAAATCGCAGGACTCGCACAAAAGTGTTTTTTTGTGGTCAAAATATATTTTTTTTTCAGGCGAACAAAAACTTCTTTTTTCACAAAACTAACTAACTCTCATGCGTAGGCCTATAGTAAATTTCATCAAAATCGGCTATCGGGACCGGACCTCGTGTTCGATCTTATCTGGACACACCTTGTAGATATTAAACCAAGAACGCGCTTTTGGAGCCTGGCGTGGTTTCATTGTCGGCAAAGTAATCCACAAACGAGCGAGCTGCTTTAACGCGATAGCTTTTAACAGCTCGTTTTCTAGAAATTCCGGTGTCGGCGTTGGCGCTGGTGTCAGCGTCATTGGTTGTGAGCAACAAATCAGCATTGTGCGTGGGCGGCAGTTCTAGATGCAAATAAATAAATAAATAAATAAATAAATAAATAAATAAATAAATAAATAAATAAATAAATAAACAAAACATTCGGTTCAAGCAGGAATGGAACCCAGGACTTCTGCATAATAAGCAGGGGTTCAACCACAGAGCCACGCACGGGCTTGAAACTGCTTTGGAAAAGAAATCAGTCTAATAATGTCGTGTAATCCGAGGAGCCCCCTTAACGCATGTAATATTGCGTGCAACAAGAGAATCGCACCAGCGTCCAGACATTTGAATTGCACAATGAGTGGCTGGTTTAACGCCAACCAATTCCCAAGTGCACAGGCACAATTAAACATCATTATCAGCAACAGCACCAACAAAGTGCGCTGCTGCGCATTTGCACCTGTGTCTTTACGGATCGCAAAACAAATAATTATGGCGTCGTGGGCAGTTGGCAACTGTACTTGCAGTAGGCATTCTAGGATATAGTTAGACACATCCAATGGGACGCGCACCGACGTTCCTCTTTTTGCAACATGGTTGAGGCGTTCACCGAGAATCCAAGCCAGGCTGGCGATTGAGAAGGCGATGCCAACGGTTCCCGATTGCGCTATCGCCTTCTCCTCTTCCAGGCGAAGCTCAAGCGTCCTTCGTGTTCTTTAATTGGTAAAAACCGTGCGCTGCAAGGAAGCTCGTTGAGATATGTACGCCAATCTTAAGAAATTTTACGCCAATACAATGATTTTATTCAATTCTTATGGTTAACGTTTTCTGCCTAACACATTTGCTCTCCAATATAAGTTCCCAATTACTGCATTGATGAACGTGATTTAGCTGCATTGGCACCATCTAGGCAGTCTTTCTTCCAGTGGAAACAATGCTGTCTTAGATTCAATATGGCAATTTTACGTGGTTTTGATTACCAAAAAAAATTCACCATTTAGGGCCTCAGTAGCTCTTCTTACTAAATCCGTATTGAGATTTCCCACAAACAAAAAGAAAAAAGCCGCCAGATCCCACGCATTGTGGGAATCGATGTAATGCGAATCAGCTAGCAAAGAGCTGCATACATCGTCTTGTCTGTCATTGTGGAAAATGCGTGCCGCTCATGTTATTTATGTTCTTTACACAGTAACGTCGCGCAATACCAATTTCGGGGTAGACCAAGCTAGCCAAACGGCCGCCAGCGCACCATTAGCGTGGCACGTAAGTCATACAGTACATGACATGCGTGTCATGACTTTCATGTTAACTCGTGTTATTTATGTTCGTCACACAGTCACGTCGCGCAATACCAATTTCATGATAGATCAAGCTAGCGAAACGGCCACCAGCGACCAATGAGCGCGGCACGTAAGTCATGCTGTACATGACATGCGTGTCATGATTTTCATGTTATGTTGTGTTATTTATGTTCGTCACACAGTGACGTCGCGCAATACCCATTTCGGGGTACATCAAGCTAGCGAAAATGCCGCCAGCGCGCCATGAGCGCGGCACGTAAGTCATGCTGTACATGACAGGCTTATCATGATTGTCATGTTAAGTCGTGTTGTTTATGTTCGCCACACAGTCACGTCGCGCAATACCAATTCCGGGGTAGATCAAGCTAGCGAAACGGCCGCCAGCGCACCATGAGCGTGGCACGTAAGTCATGCTGTACATGACATGCGTGTAATGATTTTCATGTTAACTCATGTTATTTACGTTCTTTACACAGTAACGTCGCGCAGTACCAATGTTGGTATATATAAAGCTAGCGAAACGGCCGCGAGCGCACCATGAGCGTCCCTATCCAAAATTCTCATATGACACGTATGCCTCGTATCCAATAATCTCGCATGAACACATATGAATCATATGTGTTCTCGCATGAGCATACGAGATTATTGGATATGTGTCATACGTGTCATATGAGATTTTTCGACAGGGGTGGCATGTATATCATGCTGTACATGACATGCGTGCGACGATTTGCACGTTAGGACCTGTCAATTATGTTCGTCATACACTCTTGTCACGCCGTATCATTTTTGGCATATATCAAGTTAATGAAACGGCCCTAAGAGCACCAAGACTGTGGCATGTATATCATGTCGTTCATGACATGCATGTCACGATTTTCATGTTATGACTCATCATTCATGTTCGTCATACAGTCATGTTATGCCATACTAATTTTGGTGTACATTCGATTAACGAAACGAGCAGGAGAGGACAAAGTCATAGGCGGCTAGATAGATAGATAGATAGATAGATAGATAGATAGATAGATAGATAGATAGATAGATAGATAGATAGATAGATAGATAGATAGATAGATAGATAGATAGATAGATAGATAGATAGATAGATAGATAGATAGATAGATAGATAGATAGATAGATAGATAGATAGATAGATAGATAGATAGATAGATAGATAGATAGATACGCTCAAAGTCGCAGGAGTTCGCATTTAAAAAAGAAATGGCGAAGCTTGCATTATGCCGCGCAAGGTTTGAAACAGCGAAACTGGACGAAATCTGAGGATTAATACGTGGATTTGAGGAGAGACCTGAGCAGTCAGACACAGACAGTCACAGACACGACACGGATGTCCAAACTCCAGAGACAGAACCTCGCGCTGAAACTGAGCGCTCGCACGTATCATCTGAAGACTGATCTGAAGACTCTAGCATAGCGTGCGCGGACTTCCTGCACGTGTTGTGCAGTGCACTTTGATTCCTGGGGCGTGACGCCGCGTTCCATATATCAAATGTGCAGTGAAGAGGAGCACTATATTTATGTAGACTAGCCCAAAACATTTGCATTGGATTTAACAACTGTTCGATAAGCACAACCATTCGTGTGGTTCGATACATGCGTGCTCGAATGCATTTTTGCGATAACTGCTGTTCATGTAGAGGAGGACACATAATCGTTGCGGTAATATGAAATGGGTTGAGGGGCTACTGAAAAGGGACTCGAACAGAATCTCGAACGATACAATTCACTAAGGCAGACATTAGCACTGCGGTGTCAAGGGTAGTTCGACGTAACGTCGACGCACGCGCACGCTCCACGCAGCGGCGCTACGCTATTCAAACGTACAGCACTGCGTCCGACGCGAAGCGCGAGCGACCGGCGTTTCCGGCGTCCGTCGGCACTCCACTGCTGCAGCCGGCGCGAGATGCGACATGCTGCATTCCGCGCCGGCGACGTTACCCAAAAAACAGTGTACCCAGAGACCCTGACTTCACGGTGTCTGCGTTTCTTTGTACCTCGTCACGAAGGGACGCCGGCTGTTCTCAATTGCGCATGCGTCAAGTCAACGTAGCGCAGCCGGCGCGGCGCGCAAGTGGGAGTATGTGTGCTCGGATTTCGCGTCAACGTAACGTGGCGAACGAACGAACCTGGCGTCGCCTACTTCTGCTGACGCTGGCTGACGTGAACGCTGCGCTGAACTATAAAGGGCCCTTTATAATGAATGAGGCGATTAGGCAGGCAAAGCAAGATAAAATATCGCGCATCATAGCAAGCTAAGGACGCACACGATCCGTTGAAATGGGGCTCCTTCCGCGAACGCCAAATATCACGAACACATTCTTTGATCGTAACATTAGCGAAGCACCTGTTTCGGTGCGCCTGAACTAGCTCTTCACAGATAAAACAACGGTCGAACACATTGCAGTGTGACGAAATCTCTCGCACTCAACGCCCGAACTGGGCGTGCAGGATAGTACACCCTGCGCGTTAACAACGAAGCACATCGCGCAGACCGCGGCAGCCGCTTGGCACATTTCGAATGGCAGTACTGCTCTGCTTACACCTCCTGCCAATATGTACACCACCCGCCGCACGGCTAAGCGCAGCAGCACAGCTAAATACGGCGTGCACTAGCAAGCAACATTTCTTGAACCATTGGCTCAAGAAACGTTGCTAGCTGTATATGGTTACACGAGCCTGTGTCATCGAGCCCTATAGCAACTACATAATCACGTAATAGTACTCCATTAATACGGAAAAGGGTTCAGTAATCACATAACGCAGTAAGGAAACTGCAACAAAGCGCAGTGGTTCAATGGCAGCAGACTATCGACGAGCAAATGAGGAGGGTCAGTCGGTCCAGTCCACAATAAAGAAACTAGGCCTATGCACCATGAAAATTTGAATCTGTTGGTTGAAGCGCGCCAAAAGCATGGACCGCGACATGTAGAAATACGCACTTTACTTGAAACAAAATTATTTGCTACCGTTGGCTCGCTTCCTGAAATGTAAGTAATTTACTACTTATATTTTACTTTTTATAGCTGTTTTTCATGCACTAAAAGACATGTGATAAATCGTCTCCAAAGCACCGAGTTTAGAGACAGAAATTCTCTGCTTTTTTTTTCAGGTACATATTTCTGTTAACGACAAATAACAGAAATTTTCTTTGTGATACCATACTTTTTTCTCTAAAGATGTGTATACTTTTACATATAATTTTCGCAGTATAGGTTGAGTGCTGCCTATGCGTTAGCCCTTTAGAGGACCCACCTCAGCCACGCTAGACAAAAATAAAATCTTACAATAAGATTTTATTCAAAACAAACCACTAGAGCGAGTTCTGCAGCAGAAAAACTATTAAAACAGTAGATTTACGCACAATGCAAGCTGACAACAGCCAGCAAAGACAACAGGCCATTTTGGCCTGTTGTCTGGCCAACAGGTCATTCCTCACAAGATAGAACAGGCCATTTTGGCCTGTTCTATCTTGGGAACAATGCAAATGAGAGTATATAACATTGAAACAGTGCTTTGATGTTATAACCACTCTTCGTAAACATGTTCGTCAAAATTGAGACCGGAGTTCTTTCATTTTGTTTTTCGAAAAACCTTCCTTCTTTAACAACTTCTTTCTTTTATTACACGGCTTGTAGAAAAACAATCTCTGGGAGAAATGTTGCAAAAGCTTTGTTCTATATTTGGTACTTTACTGAAGTTTCTCTGTGAAATAGCATTCGCGCCAAGCCGTATCAAAGTTAGCAAACGTTTTTGATTCGGACCGTCTTTTCCATTTTTTCACTTTTTCTTTTTGTCTTTTACTGACAGCATAAGGAAAGCATGAATGCAATTCACTGTGATGCGTATAGCGACCAGGAGAAAAAAACATTGCGACACAACGCTTATAGTGCGCGTTAAATTGACCGGCAAAATCGCAAAATCTTGCGGTAAGCAGTAGCGAGACGCCCGCGCCTCCACTTTCAAATATTTTTTTGTTGCGCTGCGACCAAATTTTCGGAAAAGTATTTCCGGCTGCGTGTAGCTCGAATATACCCACTTAACATCCAAACAACCAGACTAAACAAAGCTATTCACTGCACCGCACATGCACATTCAATCTCTCGTGGTATCACCCTGTTACATGTGTTATCCCGAATGTGGCGAGTGCGGGTGGTGCAACCATAGGTTGGCTCACGCGCGGCTTTATATTGTCACGTAGTCGTGACAATGAAGAAGAGTGCATCAAGACTTGGAAATACGGAACTCTCTATTTGGGCAAACCTGTGCTTGTTATGTGAAAGCTGAAAATACGAGCGATACACGATGTGCACTGATAGCGGCGAGAACTGTCCTTGGCCGTCGAGTAATCTGATCAGCGGTAAGGCGCTCCGGCATTTATAGATGTGGCACGGAAGATTGCAAGTTTAGCGTTGGTGACCCCATTAGTTCGAGAATAAACTCTACGGTTCACGGTGCGCACATACGCACACACTGTAATACTAAAGCTCGAAGAACCGTGTAGAATCATGGATGAAAACTTCATGTGCTAAATGAGGTCATCTGGAATCATATTCTCACTGCCCCTTCAACGCATACAAGGGAAGATAATCCAAACATTGTGATCAGATTACTTGGAGAGGAGCAACCAAATTGCGGTTGACACCGACGATCGTGCCACACGAGATGCTCTTCTGAGTTTACTGCTGCTTCCAATATATGGCACGTGAACTCGATTCCAAGCGTACGAGGCAATGCAAAGTGATCGAATCCGTGGCGCGATCCACAACGTAGGGAGAATGACTGCGGAACAGCTCATGACGAACCTCCACTGTCGAGCCTGCGAAATCATCAGCGCTTGCCCCATCTAACGGGTCACGTCATTCACCCATCTATGTCGGAACTATATGCTATCCTCGATTTTGCCAAACATGCTGAGTCCAACGCTCAGAACTTACCAGGTGATAAGAAACTTTACAGTGTATTTACTGACTCCCAAGACGCATTTCGCGCTTGCAAACACACTCGCACAACCACTCCTGCTGTTGAAAAACTGCATTTCTACGTGCGTCGTCTGCGGGAACAAGGACATGATTTGCATTTGCACTGGATCCCGTGCCACAGGGAAATGAACGGGCACACCGAATAGCGCGCGCAATGCTTCTATCGACGCAGTCGAAACCGCCCGAAAATATATTGTGCAACGCACCAGAAGAACTTAAGCAGTGATTGGTACGATCCCGTGCAAACAATAACCAAAGCAAAGCGCTACCGCCGCAGCTATCTCCTCGAAATACCCAACCCATGGACATACCTCCCCTTCCTCCGAGCGTTTATACCCGCCGGCAGCAGGTACTGCTGCGGCAGGTACAGACCGAAACCCTTCTGACCCCCTTCCTCGTGCAGCGTTTTAGGGGCGAAGCTCCTTACAGCGGCACCCGTTCGTCCCTCGTAGCGTAGTATGTAACCAGTCTTACGCTTTGACCTGCAAGGTGGTGCCGGTGGGAGATTTTTCCTGTGGTGGGAGTGAAGAGGGGAGAGAGGCAAAGGAGAGAGGGGAAGTGGAGAGGGTGAGAGGGAAAGGTGAGGGGAAATGGGAAGTGGAGGGGGCTTGCGCATGCGCAGTAAGGGTGGTCACGCCGCTTGAACTCCACTATAATATGCTTCACATGTAATAACAGAGCGCGTGGCAATATTTATTCACGCCTATTTCGTATCCATGCCAGCATAGTGCGCGTTTAGAAAGGCCGCGCATTCAGCGTAGTACAGAACTCGCCGGCACTGTCCATGGAGCCAAATAATACGAGCACACATAGCAAAAGTCATCCTTAAAAGCCTCCGTGCTTGATCTAATTTTATTTTTATATTTCGCTTCCTATCCAAATATCTTTGCTTGTAACCCACACAACAATGATTACTACGAAAAAAAAAATCAGGTTCCCGTTGTGCCCTTTAGACAAACGACTACAGGAAAAAGCAAATTCTGGGAATGGTGCCATTTAAATGCATGCCACGATTTCCTCACGAATCAAGAAGCACTGGCAGCAAAATAATTGTGTGTTTGCCTGAACCAACGAACAAGCGAACGAACGAACGAACGAACGAATGAATGAATGAATGAATGAATGAATGAATGATCCTAGCAGAATTTACTTTTGGTGTTGATTAGGTGACGCGTAGGCATAAATATTTATTGTATGTTACGGCCTTTCCTAAAACACCGTTTTTCGTGTGGCATCAGCGTCGCAACTTTCATCTTTCCAACGGCTGTCAGCGAATGGAACGGCCGCACAGTAGCCGAAACCGGTTACCACTGAAACGTGAGTTTCGAAACATATTTTGGTGAAGTATGAATTTTAATTCTATGCCGACTCAAAAAGAAAACTGCCTGTCCGTCTGTGTGTCAGATAGCGATAACGCAGATATGAATAAGAAAATATTAAAAATTAAGCTTCCACCACTGGGCATGGTTTTGAATACAGACCTCACGCTCAGCAGGGGAGTGTCTTAACCACTGAACAACGCTTCCCCGCTTTCAAGTTATGGAGATATGAGACCTACACGAATGCGTTGGGCCCGCTGAGCAAAGCAAGTGCAGCAAGGTAACACTCTCTATGGGGCCTTCGTTTCTTGGCGGTCTCTATTGAAGAGAGGCGCATACGCCCCGCAAGTGAATGTTAAAACTGCTGGTTGTAACATACCCGCTAGCAAAATAACCATAAATCGAACGGCATGAATGTTTCGAGGAAAGCAAGTGCAAAAGTACAACACCTGAGTTCTGTCATGGCTTCATTGAAATGATATCTAGATGGTGCAAGAAAGCAACGCTCTAGGGCAAGGTCTGAAGCCGACGTGGAGGATTCTAACCACGAGGGAAATTACGGGATTGCGAAAATTGATTGACAAACTCGCGTTTCCGTGGTCGAGGCAGCGTATTTTGTGGGATCCCTTCAGACTGTGAAGAACGCAAGACAAAAAAAATAATAATAAAATATTCCGGCAGACCCCACGCGTTGTGCGCATAAATTTCATGAGAAAAACACTCACGAGGCAGAGATAGAGTAACACATCTTTATCGATGGACAAGGAGCGCGTGGGAGGAAATCCTAGTCCGGTGTCCCTATGATGACTCCAGCGAGGATACGGGCCCACTGTATTATTGCTCGGAGGACATGGGGTGGTCCGTCGCGCAGAGCATCGCACTACACCTCCTCGTTACGCAAAAGGTAAAGAAAAGCAGGTAAGTGAGGGAATATGTTTGCAGTCGATTCAACGGCGACATGCCTACGCCACACTTAGGGCCAAACCATACGAGGAGAATCGACGTATTTGATTACATTAGCTGAGTGTGTGCGTAATTCGGGCTCACGAGGCAAGTGGACTACACTGATGGGTCTGTGGTATCTCATTAGGGAATTTAGAATAGCGTAGGCAAAGCATTGCTTTAGCCTTTGTCGCGGCAGCGAATGCGCCGTACGCTATCCTCTTGCAGGCCCCCGTTAAGAGAAGGAAACAACGGGCGGCAGCAACGAACGCTATCTTTGCATACTCTGTCTAAAGCACCATATTGTCTGACGTACCCTCTGATCTCACCTTGCAGCACAGACGTGACTTTTTTTCAAAACGAAGTGCAAGCAGCCTATTGTTTGTTCACCTATTCCTGCGACGACGAGCCAAGCTAGACTTAGCTTGTTGAGTCATATGATTATAGATGTAAAGTCTATTACATTGTTGTAAAACAGACTGCCAGCAAACCAAGCGAATCTGACGTTAGACAAGCACCACTTTCACGAATGACGATAAGCAACTAATGTAATACATAGTGCACCGTGTCGTTTCTGGCGGAGGGTCGTCGTGGCATGTGTTAAACGTTTGTCTTAGCAATGATAATGTCATTTATAAGAAAGGGTATGCCTTTCTCTTGTTTAATCCCAGCAAAGCGTATCATGAAGCTTTCGATCTCTATTTCTGCGGTCTCGGGTACACATAGGGAGTGAATCCTCTGTGTCGCATAACCGCCTTCGATGGGCCGTGGTACGTGGGAATGCGCCCCACGAGACTTTGGGAACGGGTCTCGTGATGTACGCGATGGGCGCGTCAAGTTATGCATGCCATGCGTGACCGTTCAGTCATGTTCTTCATACACTCACAGCCTCCTAATCAAATAATAAGATGCAAAGTATCTTATGGCGGAGTTCAATCCGGTGGTGGTGTGCGGCGTGACCATACTTACTGCGCATGCGCAAACCCTCTCCATACACCTCCTCTCCCCTCCCCCTCTCTTCCTTTCCACTCCCATTCTCTCCCTCTCCATTCCAACCTCTCGCATGTCTCATTCTCTCCTGCGCAATGCCGCTATGAGCGCCAGCGCATGCGCGTCCCCTCCCCCTTTCTCTCCTCTCCTCCCCCCGCCCCCCCTCACGCGCGCCTGTCGACCGCGTTCCCCACTCGCCCAGCTAGAATTAACGGCCAGGCTAGAGGGAAGAGACGACGCGCGTAGCGTTCCTCTTCGCGTTCCACGACGCGATGTCGGTAGCATGCTCAACCAAGCTTAACGGAACGCGATTGTGCAAGTGCTCAGGTTTCGCATCGCCTCATGATCGCCTTTAGCGGGAGATGGTGTAATTTTGTGTATACCAAGGAATGGAGGTGACCACGAGAGCACCTAGACGTAGGCGGATAGATAGATAGATAGATAGATAGATAGATAGATAGATAGATAGATAGATAGATAGATAGATAGATAGATAGATAGATAGATAGATAGATAGATAGATAGATAGATAGATAGATAGATAGATAGATAGATAGAAATGATCAGGGCCTGTTTGGTTCATTCACTTATCGAACCGTTACTCGCTTGTGAATTACATCGGAGCTGTTAAACTGGTCGGTATGTCGTCATTGCCATGAACCGGCACGCGATTTCTTCTTCCTCCTCTTCATCTTCGTCATTTCGTGCCTCTTTTCCTTCTCTGAGAACACGGCGTGGGATGCAATAATTCTGATGGACGAGACAAGCAGTACACAGAGAGAGAGAAAGCAAGGAGAAGATGGAAAGACAGAGAAAGAAATAGATGGGACACCATAAAGGGACACCATGTATAGCATAGCGTGTCAAGGGGTAGGAGAGTGAAGTGAGGGTGAGGAGGAGGGAAATGAGGAGGGCAACGCTACGAGGTCCACTGCTTAATCAGTCTTCGCATCACTGGCGCGTAGGAGTGGGAACGAGGCTCTCGTGCGGGAGCCAGAACATCTCGTTTGTTTTAAAGTGTTTTTATTGTTCTCGGCGTTTTCTTACTTTCCTACAATGCCTCCTCCCGACTTGGCGGGATCCCGTGAAATCCTGGACTTCACCATTGCGCCTAATGAAATATTTTTTTTTCATATTTGTTCCAGCGACCAAATAAATATATTAGTGCATATCTCTCACCTTATAAAATGCGAAGCATTTCTTAGCGAAGTTCTGGCACTTTGAGCGTTTCTACCTACGTATCTATCTATCTATGATTGACAGTTTGTATCTACGCAGGAACGGCGAGAACAGACATTGGTAATTTAAATGCGAGAGCGCTAAGACAAAACGGCATCGGCAGCGTTCACCCGACGAATGGAAATGATAACAATTACGATCCCACCAGGAATCGAACCCAAGCATTCTGCGTGGCAATCAGGCATTCTACCACAGAGCCACGCCAGATATACGAACAGGTTTGGAAAAACAGCCTATGCAGGCGTAATGTCGGTGCAACGTCAATTGTGGTTGTGGTGCTGGCTATGTAATTTTACAAGTAAGCAACAAGCACTACCTATGTACTCCTACGATCCAGGCATCATAATTGATTTTAAGGCGCAAAGCAGGGCATACGCAAGTAGAACATACACACATATACCAACTTGCCCAACAAAAAGTACTCCTAAGATACAGGCATCATGTCAGATTACCGTCTGTGGTTCCAGTGTTGACTCCGCTTTTATAACAATCCAATAAACATTACATATGTATTGCTATGATTCAGATGCTATATTGAATAATTGCTCGACCAGGAGGAACACATTAACGAAAGTTACGTACGATATTCACATGAGTGCACTGTTGAAGTGCGTTTTTGACGGCAGTCGGCGACGATGCGCACTGGCGACAGTCAAGGCAAACACGATCTCAGAGCGCGAGCGGGAAGAGCCAAAGAGCACGACCCACCAGAAGGCTATAGAGAGCGCAACCCATTACTCATCTCCAAGGCTTCGCTACAATTACCCCGAGTACGAAAACGGAGTCGCCCGGCGATCCAACAGCTTGTCATTATGAGCGGGTCATAGTAGGCCTTGAGGCGCTCCGCGTGGACATTGTCGCGCCCTCGACGGCACATGTCCGAAGATGGTTCGATGGGTTCGATCAGGTAGTTGATCGGGGATATGCGCTCGACGACTCGGCAGGGGCCTTTGTATTTCGGCAGTAGTTTTGAAGAGAGGCCAGTTGCAATGGTAGGGACCGAGAGCCATACGAGTGCTCCAGGGAGGAACGTGGACATAGAAGTGGTGGTGCCACCGCGCATGCTCTTCCGCCGCTCTTGTTCCTGCGTTGTAAAAGTCTTGGCAAGCTCGCGACACTCTTCCGCAAGCCTGGCTGTATCAGAAATCGGCGCACACTCCTTTGAATCCGGCTTGTATGGGAGTATCGTGTGGATGGTGTGCGACGGGTGCCTTCCGTACAATAGGAATGAGGGTGAAAAACCAGTTGTGCGTGGAGGAACGGTATTATAGGCGTAGGTGACGAAAGGCAGAACGGCATCCCAATTTGTGTGAGCGGTGACGACGTACATTGAGAGCATGTCGCCGAGCGTACTCTTTGAGAATGGCTTCGACAATTTGCGAGAAGAAGACACGGCCTCGAAGGCTGAGAAGCTCTTGGGGTAAACCGTGACGCAACATGAATCGGTGTAGCAAGAAGGAGGCAACATCGCGCGCTGTAGCCGCTGGGAGGGAGGCGGTTTCGGCGTATCGCGTTAGATGGTCAACAGCGACGATGGCCTAGAGGTTACCAGCCGATGTCAGAGGAAGTGTTCCATACGAATCGATGCATATGCGCCCGAACGGACGGTTAGGGCAGGGTAGTGGTTGTAGACCGGCGGGTGACACGTGCGTTGAAGGTTTTCGGCGTTGGCAATCGAGGCAGGAGCGAACGAACTTCTGCACGTAGCGGTACATCCCTCGCCAGAAGTATCGTTGTCGAATGCGGTGGTAAGTTTTGGATACCCCAGAGTGCGCTCATTGCGGATCAGAGTGGAAGGACTCGCATATTTCAGAATGCAGACTGCGGGGTATCACTAGTAACCACTGGCGGCCGTCGGCGTTGTAATTGCGTCGGTGCAGTAGGTCGTCACGAATGGCGAAATGGTGGGCTTGACGACGCGCAACGCGCGAGTGGTTGGTGTTGCCAATGAATCAGTGAGCATGTCTATCAGCGAGGCGATCCATTTATCCTTGCGCTGTTCGGTAGCGATGGTGTGAACGTCGATGGAAGAAGCAAGAATGTTAGGTACTGATCAGGGGGCATTGTCGTCAGGCAAGGGGGGGGGGGTTCTTGCTCGGGATTTTACGGTACACTAATAGATACGAGGGCGTAAACTAAGTTTATATGTTTGTCTTCGACGAGTTGCACCAGCTCAGGATGAACTGCCACGCGCACCGCTCCCAACGAGCGCGCAAGAGTAATCATGTCATTACACTTGTCGCAATTGATGTCGCATTTGAATACGTGAGTACTGTACATACCCCGACTCGTGTCACAGCGCTTCGCCTGCGTCGGCAGAACAGTCGAAACGACTCCACTGAGTAAGGCGAGGAGTGGCGCTTGCAGCACGGGAAACATACGCGTCGAACAAGCTTTGCGTGTGCCGTTGCAGTTACACATACAAGACACACCGTAGTCTCGTTTAGATAAGCAGCACGAGACAAATACAGATAATAATATTTGCTGGGAGTTTACGAGCGAAGACCACCACATGATCACGAGGCATGCCGTAGTAGAAGGCTCTGCATATTTCGACCATCTGGTCTTCTTTTCCATGCACTGACATCGCACAGTACATGGGCCTCTAGCATTCCGTCTCCATCGGAATGGGAACGCCGCCACCGGTACGAAACATGTGATATGCTTGAAGTCTTGGAGAATAGATTAGAATGCACTTTCGAAGAATACGGTGCACGTAGTGTACGAACGCATCACCAAGTGGTTCCCGGTAAAACATTACGATTGCATGAATTCCAGTTGCCGGGAAGCGGCAACTGCGGGCCATGCAAAGAGTCATACAAATCCGGGAGTGACGTCGCGACATGTTCATATGTTAAGAAGGGACCCACCATGGAAGCGATTTCTTTAGTGTTTGATAGCGCTATGGGTAGGCCACGCATGGTAAGGACTCCTGAATAACAGGGCCTGTATTCGCAAAAGCGTCTTACGCTAAATTTTTTCGTAAGAGAATATTTCAGTCAGTCACGACGCGGGACTTATTATTAGCGAAGCCGCATGACAAACGGTAAAACACACGAAAATTTCGTAAATTCGGCTTCATTATTTTTCGGGATAAGCAGTTCGCATAAGTCGGCAAGCCACAAAGAAACGAGTCTCAGCCTCGTGGGGGGGGGGGGGGGGGGGGAGCGAAAGAATATCAAGGAATGAAGATGCCACCTTCTAGAGAAACGAGTGCACACAACTCCGTACGCCATGGAGGGGTACATTCTCTCCCCACATTAAAAACCTTTTCTGCGCCCGGTCCACTGGGAATCAAACCCAGTGCCTCCCGCATTGGAGGCGGACGCCCTAACCACTCGACCATCGCTGCGGTCGAAAGATCAGTGTGAACACGAGCGCACATGGCATTATTGTGTTTAACTGTGCATAAATAATTTTGTGCCGTGCGTTGTTCAATCGCACATGGCTTCGTCACGTTATCTATCGGATTGGGCAACACCGCTGATTCGTTGATCCACTACCAGCACAGCATGAGCGGGAGCCAGTTCCTTGCATTGCCAGCTTATGGCTTGCCATAACTCCACGGCGTATTCTGCTTTTATGTAGAGTTTTACTTGGCACATGTGCAGCAGGGAGCATTCGCTCAGACGGGTAAGTAATGAGGGAATCGGCTCGCTTCTTCCTTTTGTCCGACAACTCGATAATCGCTTCCATTAATGCGCAAGCACTCTTTCGCCAGTACCCCGGTCAAATAAGAGAATAACGGTTTCTGTAACGCTTTGTTGTTGCTAATGTAATTGATAAACGAAATTCTTTATGACATTGCGACGCTAGAAAATTTTTAATATAGGTATTCGCAGCTACATAGCGATCCTCAAAAATGACTAAATTATAGGAAAATTTTCCCATAGGAGCACACATGGCAGCACAGGAAGTGAATGGAAAGCATGCAGTGGTATAGAGTGAAGAATTACTAACCCATCAATTACCAATATCGTCGGAGCTTCAACCCTCGAACTCGAACGCAGTAGCTTTCAAGTGTGCAAGGTATCGTGCCAATCACCTGCAGTGTTTGTAACTCAAGTACACATGGTCATTAAACAAAATGTATATCTGGTGAACAAGGAAGTGAAACTTCAGCGTTTGCTCTTTTAGACCGTAGTGCTTAGGCGCCAATTCCTGGGTTGGCGTCCTTCCTTGTCCCTTGGCGCAACCGAATGAACGAGAACAGCGAAAAATGAAGGTGAACGCAAAGCGCAGAGAGTCTGTCACACCCGCCTCTCTCTCTCTCTATATATATATATAGAGAGAGAGAGAGATGGGCGGGTGTGACAGACTCTCTGCGCCTTGCGTTATATATTTATATATATGTGGCGTTTTCTTGAAATGAGCTAAATCCAGAAACCGAAACGAGCTCAAATATTGCTCCATCGGCAAGTACATTCTCTCAACTTTCCTCTGAAAGAGTTATCGGAACGAAATGGGTCAAATACCAACAGCTACGTGTGCTCACAGATCTCGTTTCAAAACAAAATTGAGCCAGATCCATGCGCTGTATGGATCGAAATGAGTCAAATCTAGTATGCCAATAGCACAGCGCTTCAGCGATCACGTGATTCAGCAAACATGGAAGCCTCCGTGTGATTTCCCGCCTAGCCTGACTGCTCTGCCTGTTTTCTGGGTGTTTCTGCAAGTTTTTTTTGCCCTTTCGGAGCTGGATTATCATGGATTCCTATGGAAGTGAAGAGATCGGCGAGAGATCGGTCCCCAGACGTCGACGACATCGTGCACAGAAGCAATGTCGACGCCGACGAAGCAAGAATGTGCCGCTGCAGGAATTTCAATAAAGATTTTTAAAAAATACCGCATAAAATTCAATGTCTCAATTCAATATGAGCCAAGTCCAAAGTTATCATGCTAATAATGGTGAAATCCGCTGCATATTTATTAATTGATTGTGGCCAGAAACTTCCCTAGCCGACATGAAAAACATATCATAGAATAGCTTTGACAGCGTAGTATTTAGTTAGCATTGCAAATTTTGGCCGTTTTCTCAAATTCTTTTTGGATGGATTTCACTCATTTCGAAAAAAAACGCCTCATATATATATATATATATATATATATATATATATATATATATATATATTAATGAGAACTAACAGACAATAACGCCAAGGAAAGTATAGGGGGTGTTATCTGTAGTATTTAGAACATAAATGTGAAGAAAGTAAAGTGGACGAAAAGATGACTTGCCGCCGGCAGGGACCGAACCTGCGACCTTCGAATAACGCGTCCCTCTACCACTGAGCTACGGCGGCGGTCATCCTCCCGTCCACTTTTTGGGGTATATATGTTGATTTAAACGTAGGAGTGTTAGTCAGCGCCAATCGCAGCCATGGCGGCGAGTGTAGAACACTCTTTTTTTGCCTGGTGGCGTAACGTAGCACGTGATCTTTTTACGAGCTGGCAGCTGACCAATGATCCCTCGCATACTACCTGAAGGCATTAAGTCTGCCAGGACGAGACCCTCGCTATGAATGAAGGAAGGGAGATGATTTTCTAAGGGCTCGTTTATCTTTGTTAGACACAATATTAATGAGAACTAACAGACAATAACGCCAAGGAAAGTATAGGGGGTGTTATCTGTAGTATTTATATATATATATATATATATATATATATATATATATATATATACCGGGTGCCCCAAGAATCTTTAGCCACTATTACTGAGAGTCACCTTGCGAACCACAGACAATTTTTGTTTGGTGATTAACTAATTTGTTAATTTGGTTGGTAAATATTGTCTTTAGGCAAGAAATGCGACTTGGAAAGTTCGAGAGCGTCTTCAGAATCCGCAATTGCATTATATGCGATAAAGAAAGTCTCACGTATACCATTTTTTCTAAGCTGCAAAGAAAGCCCACGAAATACAAAAAGAACCACGTGACTAACGTACTCGCGCGCAGCGAAAATGCTGCCGTCAGCCTTGGTTTGAGCGAAAGAAATCAGCTGCCGCCGGGTCTCGCCGACTCCGTTGCAGCGGTAGGGCGATAAAGGGGCGGTGTTTTCTTGGCCCGTGTCAGCCAGTTGGCACGCGTGACGGTGCAAGTTGCAGCGGGCAAATCGCCAAAGCACCACGTTTTCCCTCCAAGCTGGGTCATTCTACGCCAACTGTCCCAGCCGGGGCGCTCGACAAAAATGGATATCAGTAAAAAAATCTGAGAAAATTACGCACATATAGACACTAGTTCTACAGTATTTTCCCAAAATATTTCGAGCGGCAAAAATTTTTCGGGAACGTGAGCGCCATTTGAACTTCTCAATATGGTGCAAAACCAGGTACGAAAGAAAAATTCGCTATAAATGGACCGTTTCACGCATTCATTCGAAACTTGCTTTTTTGTGTTTTTAGAGCATCGCGCTTTTATTATAGGAGAATTGCTTAGAGTAGCTTTATATTTTTCACACCTTAGCGCGTAGGTAATATTGAGTAAATTGCAGCGTTTTCGGGAATTTTTTACAAAAGACGATTGTAGACAAAATACATCAATTATTTTTATAGAACTCTCCATAAAACGTACTATCTCCTAAAGTTTTTGTTTTGCCTGTGTGCGGCGCACAGGCTCTATAATAAAATCCTGAACTTGGAAAAAATGCTACATTGACCTATGTTCAGCAGTCTGTAGCACCCTAAGGTGGTCCAAGAAAAAATGAGCAGAAAAGCGCATACGATTGAAAATTATAACAACTTCGTCCACAGAAGCCAGGCGCGTCGGAGAGCTATTTTCCGATATGAATTTATGCTATGAGCAAGGATTGGATTAAAGCCGCCACCTCGCGGTGCGTTAAAGACGTGATGACATTACACTTCTATGGGGAATGGGACGGTCGTAGAAACGGCGTGTTGCCGGAGCTAAGAGGGATGTTTCACGCTTTCACCGTGATGTCCGCGCTCATGTTACGGAGCGTACGAAAGTCACTCGAGCTCAAGGGACGCCGAAAAACAAACAAACAGAAGATGAGCGCGAACTATCAAGTGTCACAGCTCGACACTTGAAGCACTCTAGTTTCCTTCGCTGCTTTGGCCGCCTTTGCAACAGGAGCGCTGTTCAAACTGAGAGTATCCATTGGCGAGCCTCACTTCGTATAGCATTAGTTTCTTGCTATCGCATTCATTCTTTCGCCCTTGCGGTGAAGCTGTGACTTTTTTTTTTGTTAAAATACTTGTGCTAAGTACTTTGTGTCGTAGTTTTCGACGCAGGAAATTTTAGGTTTTTATGATTTTAACCAGAGAATACGAAGTGACCCTTGTGTGCAGTCCGTGATTTTTTGGAGAATGCATATAAAATATAGATGATTGAACGAATGGAACATTGGCTCCATGCACAGTGTGTTACCTTAGGTGAATTCCGAATGCTTATTTGCATACAGTCTTACCAATCTAACGGCGAAGCCGCCCTCCCGTATTACAGAACTCATTAATCTAGACATTTCACGTTTACTTACGAACGCATGTAGTTCCTGCATAGGAGAGTCCGTGTCACTCTTAACAATTGCTCTTTTGCTTAAAATGCAGCCATTTAAAGACAACCTACTGCTTTCCCATAGCTGAGGACGCATTACTCTAAATTATTTCAGTATTTGGTGAACACTGAGACATACGAGCAACTGTATACGGCTGCTGGAATAAGGTGGCGTGCTCTGCATCGACAGAGCTGTCAAAAGAAAATCAATTTAGTAATTCAAAGAAAAAGTGATGTTCGTCGTACAGGAAACGCATGCGGTGAACGCAGCTTCAGTTTCTCGTTGCAATTACGCATTCAAAGCGCACCTCATCATTCATTTCGACAAAAAAGATAAGAAAACAAGGCTATCAATTACATAGCAGGTCGTGTGACAAGTACAAACAATATGATGCACGTAGTGTCCGCCAGATGCTCCTCATGGCAAATAAATCACAGCATATCCACGTGGTGAATGATGATGAGTGGGGCGAAGCGAACTCGCACTGCAGCACGGCGATGGTATTATTTATTTATTTTATTTATTTATTTACAGAATACTGCAGGCCCAAAAAGGGGCCCAAGCAGGGGGAGAATGTACAAAGAAGTGCATTTAAGCAACCCGAAACGCGTGCAAACGTTAGAAAATGTCAATAATACATAATGAGCAAAAAATAACACTAATAAGTATAAAACATAACAAACATGAAGAGAAGGAAGGCGCAAACCGTACAATTATTAAGAAGGAACAATGCGAAATGTAAACACCAAAAGTAGCCAAAAACCAAAAGTAGACACCAAAATATAGTCAAACGTAAAATGTTCACATATTTCAAGTTAAAGCCACATTAATAAGAGCGCGTGATATGCAGATACTCACATACACGTGAAAGAAAGAAAAAAAAAAGAAATAAACCCTTTCCAGAAGTTGTTGAAATAGTTTATTAGACTTTGGATCAGGGACCACGAGATAACCAATTAATGAATGTATAAATATAGCACATGAATGACTGTAGGGTCAAATGATTACATGTTCTAAAAGATCGGCGTTAGAAAGAAGTGAAAAAGGTAGGTTGTTCCAATCTGTTATGGTGCGTGGAAAGAAGGAATATTTGAAAAGATTAGTTCTTGTACGATAAGGTGTTAAAGAGTCAGCGTGACGATGCCAGGTTCTACGAGCTGTAAGTGGTTCTAAATAATGACTAGGGTTTATAGCTAAAAGATTATTTTTGAGCGAAAACATAAATTTTAGTCTCTGTATTTTTCTACGTAACTGGAGTGGTTGAATGCTATGCTGTGTCATCAAACTAGAGGGTGAATCACTATTACGATATTTAGAAAAGATGAATCTCACAGCTTTACGCTGAATCATTTCGAGAGTATCAATGTTAGTTTTGGTATATGGATCCCAGACAACACAGGCATATTCGAGTTTAGGTCGAATTAGTGAAGTATAAGCCGTTAATCTAGTACTAGCAGGTGTATGTTTTAGCTTATGCCTGAGAAAGCAAAGTTTTTTGAATGAAGAGTTGCATATGTTAGAAATGTGAGTATTCCAGCTGAGGGTGTTGGTTATTGTGATTCCCAGGTACTTATACTCGCTTACTTCTGTAAGCAGCTCGGAACCTAGTTTGTAGACGAACGGCAGTTTCTTAAATTTCTTGTTAGTTATTGACATATAGACTGTTTTATTGGCATTTAATTCCATACTCCACCGACTACACCAGGAAACAATACTTTGAAGATTAGAGTTTAGTGATACTTGATCTTCAGGGCAGTTAATTTCATTGTACAGCACACAGTCATCCGCAAATAATTTAATTTGTACAGGGGCGTTAATTTCATTAGTAATATCATTAATGAATATCAAGAATAGCAATGGGCCTAGTACACTGCCCTGGGGCACTCCGGATGAAACTGGTAGCTCGCTGGATGAGTGATTATTAATTGAAACGAATTGTCTGCGGTTAGTCAGATAGCCATCCACCCAATTTACAATGTAAGTCGGAAGGTTGATTGATTCTAGTTTATCAATTAGCTTTCTATGCGACACAAGATCGAACGCTTTCTTAAAATCTAAAAATAATACATCAACCTGACCGGATCCATCAAGAACACTAGCGAAATTGTGAACAATTGAGGTTAATTGCGTTGTAGTGGAAAAACCTTTGCGAAAACCGTGTTGGCAGGAAGAAAGTATGCTGTTATCACCTATAAAGTTATTAATTTCCTTAGCTATTATATGTTCGAGTAGTTTGCAACATGATGAGGTTAACGATATAGGGCGATAATTTGTTACTAGTGTGGCGTCACCTTTTTTCAGTACAGGCACAACACGTGCCGAGAGCCAATCACTAGGCAGTGTAGCTGAAGACAAGGACATTTGGAATATACGAGTTATAAAAGGTGCTAATGCTTCTGCATACCTTCTCAAAAAAATGTTAGGTATGTCATCTGGACCTGGAGAAGACTTAGTTTTAAGCTTGAGTAGCATTGAAACGACACCTGGTGTTGACACAATATCAGGTGCAGGGTCGCATGGCGTATGGTCACGAAAAGTAGAAGTATCGATGTTAGAAAAAACACTGTGGAAGTATTCATTAAAATGTTGCGCAATACTGTGCTTTTCGCTAACCATATTCCCGTCGTGTACAATGTGGCTAATTTCCCTGTTCTTTTTTCTCAGAAACGCCCAAAACTTTTGCGGCGCGGAGCGAATGAACTCTGGTAGTGTATGCTGGAAGTACCAACGTTTAGCATGCCCCACCTTTTGGTTTAAGTTACTTTGGATTTCTTGAATAGCTTCGCGTGAAGCATGCCGCCGTCTTAAGCGCTTAACTCTTCTTTTAAGGTGCAATATATCTCTTGAAATCCAGGGAGTAACTTTAGATGTTCGTTTAGTTTTGCTTGGAATGAAATTTCTGAGGCAGTGATTGATAATTTCTTTAAAACGGTGCCAAAGTGCAGTAATGTCATGGCCTTGAAAACTATCAAGGCATATTTCAAGGTAATCTAAAACGCTTTCATCATTGGCTCTAGAACAGTCTTTAATGGTGATTGTGTTCTTCTTACTGACGACACATGAGTTCAACGGACACGTGAAATACACCAGCTGATGGTCCGAAATGCCAGGTTCAACGGAGACAGTAAATGTTTCGATAGATTGACTTACAAAAACAAGATCGAGAATCGTAGCTGACGTGTCGTGAATACGCGTCGGATGTTTCACAACCTGTTGCAGGTTATGATAAAGCATAATATTGCGTAGGTAGTTCACGTGCAAGTTCGATTCGGCAAACAAGGACGCGTTTTCCCAGTCAATGCCTGGGAGATTAAAATCACCTATAAGCAACACATTATCACTTGTAAAGGATGCAATATGTTCACATAGATCACAAAGGTATTGCGCAGACGAGTTAGGGGCTCTGTACACGGCAAACAATAAAAATGATTTACCCCAGCAAGAAAGTTTCAATGAAACAGTTTCCAAGTTATTGGCTTGACGTAAAAGAACAGCACTTATGTTTTCTTTAACCAAGACTGCAACCCCGCCACCCCTCGAAGACCTGTCGCGACGATAGGCCTGATAGGACGGAGGGAAAGCGGCTGTGTCATCAATATCGTCATGCAGCCACGTTTCTGTCAACACAACTACGTGAGGATTGTAACTTAAGATAACCGATTCAAGATTCACAGACTTATTAACAATGCTGCGAGCATTAATGTTTAGAACACGCAATTCTTTAGCTGCAACAGGAATGCGTCAGTCACTCTTCAAAGTACCTTGGTTACCATGGATTTGCGTTCTCGAGTTTTTCTGACCATCCCAAACGAAGAGCTTATTACCAACCCGCAATTTGTCATTAATTAAGCTAACTTTCATGCCCTGCTCCTTCTCAGCCCTCGCGCTGTTCCATAGGAGCCTTCGCTTCGTTAGCGTGCTTCGCGAATAGTCATTCTGGACTGATATTCGGGAGCCTTTCAATTTGTAAGCATTTTTCAACACAAGCTGCTTTTCATTAAAATCTTGGAAATAGATTATGACTGGTCTTTGTTTGCCCGGCCTCCCAAGGCGATGAATTCTGCCGACGGATTTACATTGAACGTGAAGTTTAGCAGCGAAAGTTTTGTCGAGAACTTTGCTTTTTAGGATTAATTCCGTTTCATCCGGGTCCTCAGGGATGCCGAAGACTACCATATTGGAGCGCCTACTCCTATCCTCTAGGTCCGCTAATTTTGCCTCCAGGGATTTTACTGTTCGTTCAAGGTCGTCGACACGCGAAACTTTTTTCTCTAACTCAGCAAACCTGGTCCCAAGATCAGCGACGAGTTTTTCCATGTTAGTCTGTTGTGCCCTAAGTGCTGTTACATCTTCTGCCAGCTTACTTTGACCTGATAACAGTTCCTGAAGCATATTTTCAACGGAGGAATTACGGCCGCCGGATGGGCCAGGGTTTGACTCAACGTCCCCGCACAGCATGAGCAAGCACACACAACACATATTGTTGACAATAGTGATGCACTGTTGGGGGCACGGCAAGACCACAAGACCACGATAATCACTCCTAATTGTACAATAGTAGTGACTGACCTGCATGAAGCAGAGGAAAGGCCTATAAATCCACATGCTTGTTGATGGTCCGCCGTGCCCACAAAAAGTGAGCGGCTGGGGTCGATGCTTTTTGAGGCAGCGCGCCGACGTCGCGTGACGAACAGGTGGCGCCTCAATAAGATTGTCCTGCTGTAGCGAAGGGGCGTCATCACGAAGCAAGGTAGGCTGCACCAGTGGCATCGACGAGGCAGATGCGATAAGGGGCCACACTTCATAGTTAGTGAGATATGGCCTGCGCAGTCCCGTGTTGACAGCTTGATGCGGTTGCACAGTTGATGCGGCTAGACCAACGCATACCTGCATGAAGCAGAGGAAAGGCCTATAAATCCACATGCTTGTTGATGGTCCGCCGTGCTCACATTGGCGCGAGCGTGGTCCTTCTTGATGGAAGATATTGTGACTAGATTGCTTGAGAACCACAATCTGTTGCACACACCGCAATTATGGCCGAAACTGTTATCAAGAAAGCTGGAAGCGCGCGTCGGCGCCTTCGGGCAGAGCCCGCCTGATGCGTTTTGCAGCCACTTCACGTGCTCGCACAGCCTCGGGCTCTGCCTGCCGGTACGCGCGCTTTCTCGCCGCTTCACGGTCCTTCACATTTTGAAGATCCGATTCGCGCCGCAGCCGTGCAGCTTCGGCCTCGCGGACTCGAACGGTGGGGTCTTCGAGCCGCAGCCGTGCAGCTTGCCGAGCAGCTTCGCCCTCGCGGGCTCGAACGGCGGGGTTTTCGCGCCGCAGCCGTGCAGCTTGTCGAGCAGCTTCGGCTTCGCGGGCTCAAAAGGCGGAATCTGCTTCGCGGCGTCGACGTGCAGCTTGGGTCTCGCGGGCTCTCACCTCAGGATTCTGTCTGCGAGCGCGCGCTGCCGCCGCCTTCCCTGCCCTCCGTTCCGCAGCCTTGACTTCCATCTGGCGACTCCGAGCTAAAGAGAAAGCGTGCCAAGAGGGAGCCTCATGGCGCGTTACTTCTGAAATGTTGTCTTCGGGTGTCGTTGAAAACACGAGACGTAGTAAAGAAGAAAGAACGCCACACAGGCGAACACGCACGAGAGTGTCACTCGTTAACGTCGTCTTCTTCTTCTACTGCATACCAGAACGCGCGCAGTAAAGAAGAAAGAATGCCACACAGCCGAACACGCACGAGTCTCACTCGTCAATGTCGTCTTCTCCTTCTACTGCATACCAGAACGCGCGCAGTAAAGAAGAAAGAATGCCACACAGCCGAACACGCACGAGAGTCTCACTCGTCAACGTCGTCTTCTTCTTCTACTGCATACCAGAACACGCGCTTCTCCCGAGCTAGGGGTGGCTACTACAACGCTTCAAACGGAGGATGGACAGACCCACGGCATAAAGAGCTTCGCCCCTAAAAACTGCGGTTGGATGCCCTTAAGTTGCAGAGGATCGGAAACTCAAGCAAGAAAAGAACTGAGTGACATCACTACGCTTTGGTATGTTACAAAATATTAGGGCAGCTTTGCACTTGTTGCACGAAGCCTGAAGGAGCTTAGCGGCGTTCCTGTCCTGATAAGGACACCAATTTTATTGAGCTGAGCTCTTTGTTTATGCAGCCAAATACTGGAAGAGGGACGCATATGTCATCACAGTCGTCAATGCCAAGGGATTGAGGAACTGGCTATCGCAGTAGCTCTGCAAGAACGAAGAAGAGTCGTCACCATCTTTTCAGACTCGCGAACTGTCATCAGGTCATTTTCGTCCGGCTTCGTCTCCCCCGCAGCCGCAAGCATTGCGAATAAGACGACTACTGAGGTTAATGAAGGGCAAGATCCCCTAAGACACATCCTATGGTTCTCGGCCCACATGAGTAACACCTCATCCTCCCCAACCGGTAGCCCTAACGAGTGGGATCACCAGCTAGCGTGGAAACTAGCTACCCGTGGCGGTGACCGGCCATCTGAGACAGGACGTGAACGTGATTCATGAGGTGGACGTGATTCATGGACTTCAAGGATCTATTAACATCATTTCACGAGATCACTTCAGCTTACAAACCACGACGCAGGCTCTTTCCCCTCCACATCATCAACTGAATAAAGCGCAAGAGGTCACACTACGACAACTACGGACAAAAATGTACATCACTTCAGCAATGGTAAACAGAATCGATCTAGACTTTTCACCTCACTCTCAGCACTGTAATCAAGTGCACTGCAATTTCGAACACATGATCTGGCTGTGCCCCTTATTTCGAGGTCAGGATTACCAGACAAACCCTCCTGGGAGGCTGCGATGCGCCGAGTGGAGCTCAGCAACCAACTCCGGGCAGTCTAGAGGGCCGAGGACATCACCGAGAGGCTACAGGTTCACACACCTTCCTGGGTGGAGCCACCTGGCTGAGCTAGTGGGGCCTCCAGTCGCGTTCAGCTTCTGCCACTTTTGGACCGCAATAAACTTCTCATTCACTCACTAGCGGCCTTCCTTAGCGTACCAGCCGAGGCTACCCTGGAGATATCCTGTTAAGCCTAAATAGAGCAACGTGAGCATGCAGATAGGCAGTTAAGCCTGAGAAAACCAACTTCGGGCTTCCTGTCTCTATTCATTTGTCGCTCTTTCTTTCTCTCTCTCTCTACTTCTTTCTGTTTATTCATTCCTTTCTCCTTCTCTGTGTTTCTTGCTCTCTCTCTCTCTCTTTCACACTTTCTTTCTCTTTCCGACTACTTTCTCTTGCTTCTCTTTTCCAGAGCAACGCAATCGCATGGCTCTTATAAATGGTGTATACGAATATACTTATCAATCGCTTCAGTGATAGGTATACGAATATACCGATCAATGAAAGGATTGAAGTGGTCTCAAAATCATTCATAGAAAGCAAGCAAACACAATGCTGAAGTTTACCTATCGTTACTAAAATTAGTCCTGACGCTAGATTATTTCGAATTTGATTCGTCCTACTACCTGTAAACTTTCGGCACCAGTATGGGAACCCCTTTTGCGCCAGCATGCGCTAACATTTTTATAGGACAGTTAGAATCAGAGCTGTTGAAATCATCTCCAGTGAAGACTTTCACCTATCTCCGTTCCATAGGCGACATATTTATCATGTGGGAGCATGGCGTATGTGCACTAAACGCATTCATTGACCACTGTAACAAGTTTCACTCTAGTATAAAATTCACCATGCACCATTCTTTCCGTGCAATTAACTTCCTAGACACGACGGTATCTATTGAAGCAGGAAAATTAAAGACGACACTTTACAGAAGACTAACAGGCAGCCAGCAATACCTAGATTACACTAGTCATCACCCGCGACACTGTAAAGAAGGGATATTTGTAGGACAGGCGAGGCGTATAAGAAGGATCTGTAGCGACGATAGCGACCACGTTCACCACTTAAGCAATCTAAAGGAAACATTACTGAAAAGAAATTACTCGCAAGATGCCCTAAACAAGGTCTACAACGAAGCGTGTCAACTAGATAGGAAATAATCACTAGCTCAAAGGGCCCCCGTAGCACAGCTCAACCAGCCGCCAGCATTTATAACCAAATACTCAAATGCGCTACCAAACATAACTAATATCCTCCGCAAGCATTACAAAATACTGGCAAGTAACGGGCGCCTTAGAAATGCGTTTCCCGGAGTACCAAAGGTCATGTGCCGCCGCAATAGCAATTTTAAGGACATGTTAGTGCTTGCAAAGGTAAACGCTCATTCTACTGTCCACATGATACCTTTTTCTCGTCTACGATGTAAGACTTGTGAACACCTTCAAGATAACGTTATAATCAAAAGTACCGGAAGTGATTACGTCCATCATATAAAGTCTAGTTTTACCTGCACTAGTTCAAACGTTATCTACATGATCGAATGTTCATGTTGTCAAAAACGGTACATTGGCGAAACGGGGCAGCCTGTTAATGTTAGATTAAACGGGCATCGCGCGTACACAGCGAAGAAGTTACCCAAAGCAGTGGCACAGCATTTTATTTTAGCAGGTCACAACTTCGACGATCTCAAACCTTACATACTTCAGTCAAATTTCCGTCTCCCCAAGAGACAAAAAATATACATGTTGTCATACCTTATTCACAAGTTCAATACACTACAGCCAACATGTATTAATCTTTCTAAGGGGGCTCTTGAATCTATTCGGTATGTCACATGCACAAAGAAAACCAATGAGAATTAAGCACTTCTTCAAGGAATTTCGAACCTACTGCTTGTTGGTTGTTCCACTGACAACCATTCAGCGAAACGTATACCCTCTCGTCGCCCCCCAGCCCGTTTTTGTTCCATTTATTTCTCTCGCCTTCCTTATGACTCATCCAGTTCGTCCCGGTGGCATGTACCCTTGTCCACTTGTCCACTTGTCGAAACGTCGGCTCGAGCACCCATCCCATATTTACGGATTTTTTCATCTTATAAGTGCTTATTATTCTAGCGTCGATAGCCGAGTGGTTATGACGCTTGCCTTTGGACCGCGTGTATGCGAGTTAGAATCCCAATTCGCCAAGCAATATTAGTTCGTTTAATTTATTTTCTTCTACTCATCTCCACTTCTCTACCACTCTCCTCCACCTTTTCTTCGTCCAACGCGCGTGTCTTTTTCTTCCCCCCCCCCTCTCTCTCTCTCTATGTTTGTTACCATAGGAAAGCAGTCATATGGTCTCCATAAACTTTTTATTTGTTTATAAATACTGCCAATCTCACATGAGATCAAGGCAGGGAAAGGGAGTTACAGCAACAGGAAGAATAAGAAAATGTAATCAATAACAATCGTTCACAAAGTAACATAAAGTGATAACTTAAAAAGTAATACTTAGAAACAGCAACAGATTACAGTAGGTGGTACAACAATACGCAATAAATACATAAATACAAGCACAGTTAAATGCACGTTACACAATATAAGGGCTATTCCAATAGAAACATAAGAGTAAAGCAGAACACACTCGTGGATAAATTGTTGTGGTCACAAAACAAGTAAAGTGATAACGTAACGTAACCGTGCTATGTTAGTAAAGCTTCCTCGATTGTCGGGGAGAACTTGTCTAGTGAGAGAATGTTAGCTATTGAGGGGTCAAGTTCATTCTAGTCTGCTATCGCTCTCGGGAAGTAAGAGCATTTAGAGCAGTTAGATTGGTGTGTATATTCAGTTAGCATTAAGGAGTGTTTGTTACGAGTAGGTCTTGCTGTGTTTATCGAAATACATGTAGTAGTGTCGATATTTTGCTGGTTGTGAAGAAGTTGATGCATGAATTTCAATCTCGCTACTTTGGCTCTATTTTCAAGGCTAAGAAGGCCAGCGCGTTTTAGTAAATCCGTCAGTCTGAAATTTTATATTTGTTAAATACAAACCGAATGGCCTTTCTTTGGATCTTTTCTAGTTTATCAATGTTATGTTTCATGTACGGGAACCTTGCAATGTTAGCATATTCGAAAACTGTTCGGATAAAAGTTTTATATGCCAAAAGCTTGATGTCGGATGGCGCAAGACGGAGGTGTCTTCAGAGGAAAAAGTGCTTTTTTAAGGCAGTTGATGTAATGGTGTTAATGTGGGAGTCCCTTCTGAGGTCGTGTGAAAGTAACAAACCAAGGTATTTGTGTTCTTGAACTCGAGCCAGGTGGCCTATTTGCGCTGTATGCGAAATCAGACATGTGTCTTTTTCTGGTAGTTGTCACGGCAGCTAATTTTTTAACGTGAAGGATCATTTGCCAATCAGTACACTATTTAGAAACTGAGTGCAGGGCTTCATTTAATGTTACGTGGTCCTCGGCAGAGTTAATTTCATGATAAAGTATACAATCGTCTGCACACAACCAAATTTTAACGCCTATGTTAGATTGCAGATCACTGATAAAAATTAGGAAAAGAACTAGAGCCAGTACACAGCTCTGAGGCACACCAGATGTGACGGGAGAAAGAGTGAATGTCTGATGGTTAATTTCTACAAACTGTAGACGGTTGGTAAGCTAATCTTGTATCCAGGAAATGATGGGTCCGTTTCGTCGAGTTTATTCAATTTTAGACATGAGTTTATTGTGTGAGACACGATCGAAAGCTTTCGAAAAGTCTAGTAGGAGAAGATCCATTTCTTTTTAGTTCTCGATGCTAGATGATATGTTGTGGATTAGCTCAACAAGCTGGGTGACAGTGGATGGAAAAAAATGCTCGTTCAGCTAGCATGCCTGGATAAGCGAGTGCTTATGCCGCTCGCCTTCCGACCGTCTTTACAAGGGTTTCAATCGCGCCTCGCCTAGAAAGTTTATTTTGTTTCATTTATGTCTTCTCCTCCTCTCCGCTTGTCTTCCTCTCATACTCCTTTCCTTCCTCCAATGCGTCGCTAGGCAACGCATGCTGACGTCATCGCTTGACGGTGTTTCGCCAACGCCAACAGACGAAGCTCGAGCTTAAAAGCTTAGCTGTTAATAAAACCCCGCCCAGGAAGTGATTTCAACTCTGTTCTGATAGCGCTACGGGGAGGCCACGCATATACATAGGTGATTTCCCGCAGCTCGTTTGTGCAATTAAAATCAAATGATTCCACCGGTACGGTGGCCTTAGAGTCTCTCGAATGTGACCTTCGGCATCGCTGCTCGATATGTCTTCATCCGCGTTACGTCGTCTGCTCGGCGTTCCCACAGTTTCTGTGCGCCCGCGGTTGGCGTACTAAAGGCGATCAGACGGCGCCACTGGAAAACATGCAACATGGCTGCTTCCATTGAAGCGGGTTCCTTGCGCCTCCTTTCAACACGTCGTCGTTATGCCCTGTCTGGTCCGTAAGTTTAAAACGTACACTTATTTATGTTTTACATTTGCGTCCTAAATATACGAGAGCAATGTATTCGTCACTCTTCCTCACTGTTTCCGAGATCTAATCTCTAAAACTCGGAGACGATCCTTAGAAGGGGTGGGTAAACAAACAGCTCATCTTAGTAATAATGACGAAACATGCTTGATGCTTGATCCATAGTGGCAGATGGCACAAAGTGGTCACTCATTTCACCATTCATTTCTTGCTGGGAAGGCAGTGGGCATGTAGCAAGCGCGAGGTCGTATCGAAGCGGGTGATCACGCCTGCATACGTGCTGTCATGTGGAAATTTAATTTCCCCTGGACTTGCGTTTGGTAATTTGTCATTTAGTTCCGTCTTCGTTTCCAATGGTGTATGGTGCGAAGCGCACGACACATGCGCGAGTTTTTCACGAGGTGGTATAAGTCGGGACCTTGGCAGACTTGAAGTAGCGATCTATGCATTTCCATAAATAATAGTTAACATTAGTGAAGACAGATAAAGCTGGCGTGCTCATAAACGTAGCCACCTTAAGAATACTGTGTTGGATGGCAAGCGTGTACGGCACTTCGGCGCCTCCATCCCTGAGCTCCCTCCCTCTCTCTTTCTCTCATTTTTTTTTAAATGCGTACAATTTTCTAAGCCGAATAAACGAGAAAACTGTCAGACCATCTATTCCACTGTCACCTGAGACGATCGTTGGTATGAAGAACTAAATGTACGAAATAAATACGTTTTCCCTGTGGTGCGGAGAGTTGAAGCCAGACCTACGTGCGCCGAAGGCATTCCGACTTTGGGAAAATACAATCCTCAACATGGGTTTCGATTATAGCGGGCTTAGCCGACGCTGACGAACGCATGAAGAAGTTCAAAGGCGCCATGCCAATGATGTGCACAAACAAAACTGCAGGCCACGCCGTGGCTTTTCTGTGGTTAAATACTAGGCTTAGGCATCACCCAGAGAACTCCCCAATAAGGTTCTGCGTGGATTTTTTTAATAATGCCGATGCGGTCTTCATATACGCTGCGCCGACATAACCAGCTCACGCTTATTTGTTTCTTTGTGATGTCACTGCCAGTGTTATGTTCGGTCCTAATCGCTTGTTTGTAGCTAAAGAAATGGAACAACCATTCTATACACGAATGTAACGTTTCATAGTAAGCCATAGGTTACTCCTAACGCCCACGTGACATATGTAGCAATGGGTTCTGCATGTCCTGAAAGAATGTTGGAGCGCCGCATGTCAAACCCTATGAGCCAGCGATATATATATTCGCTTTTCGTTTTAAACACTTGTTTCTCAAACAAAACTGATGCCCTACAACCAATAGCGTCCTTAAATGCCTGAATTTTACAGTGAAACCTCGGTGATACGATCATAGCTCATACGAATTTCGGGGTGATACGAATTTTTCGTTTGTTCCGGCCAAGGCCCATTGGCCTGCAACGTAATGGAGTACGGCTGTTGTGAACCGATTTTCACCCAGCGACGTTTGATACGAACGTACGCTACCGCCCAGGTACGAAGACGTGCTGTCCGCGCTCTCGTGGAAGACGCGCCAAGCAGGTGCGAGCGCGGGAACGCAAGCATGGGCATGCGCGCCGTACGGCCAAATCGTCAGAATCGCGGTGTTAGAAAAACAATTTTCGTACAGTCAGAGTAAACCTTCAGAAAAGCGTCACGGCCTCCGAGATTGTGTGCGGAAATCTTTGAGGCTCTTATGTGCCTCTGTGTGCCTTTGCATTTAGATTACAGAGGACATTAGCGCCATGCCTTTTTTTCTAACATGTCGACCGGGGCTGCTATCGTTGTACTGTGTTTACACGTGCCTGCCTCATGCATCAGACATCCTATGAAAGGTGGACGAGGACCGAAAGAAGGCGAGGACGGTCTTGGCGAACGAGTCAGGCCTCACAACGTCAACATGCGCGACCGTTGAGGTCGAACTTGGGCGGGCACGGCCGTAAATCTCCCACAAAAAACATCCCCAACACCTCCGCGATAACAAAATCGCGGAGGTGTTCGCTTCGTCGTGCACACGTATACACGCGCATATATACGCGAACGGTGCATCTCATATATGCAAAATTATAGCGTTGAAGCCGAGCATAAAATCGTTCAAGATAACCTGAAGTGCATATGTAAAGCCGCGTAAGTCCACCCAGATCATGTGGTGCGGTGCTGTAGTGGTTACAATGTCTGCTTGTCACGCGGTTGGCCTGGGTTCAAATTCTCGTGGTATAGTGTGTGTGTTGATATATGGTTTGTGACTCCCTGTGCAGTGTTCGTGTGATGTGTAAATGCATATTCATATGTTGGAATGCTGAAAAGGACAAAAGAAAAAAAGAGGAAGACATGCACGATGAAACAAAGTGTAAAAGAATTTCTTTTTTTACTAAAACGATTTGCGAAAAGTACCACATATATTTTCACCGCATAGTGAGCCGTATATAAGCCGGACAGATTTGACCTGAAATACCGCTTAACCAAATTGACGGTATGCGCTACTTTATGCGGTCACTTTTAAACGGCCTTCTGGCAACGAGATGACCTCGCATATAGAAGAGGCGCATAAAATTAGGCCGCATAAGAAAGAGCCGCTTATCCAGAGGCCGCATAAGGAAGGGCCACATAAAAAGCCGTATAAGTATGCTGCTTAGATAGCCATTTATAAGCGTCGAAAATTTGACCTACTATCCGCCTTATATGCGTTGTTTTAAGCGGTCGTTTGCTAAGCGTGTACCCACATAATTTTTTCGTGTTAATAGACCATCCATAGGCCAGTACGTTGACTCGCTGAAGATATTCGGACTTTCCCCGCAGTCACTCGCTCTGCCGTTGACTCTTGTCGGGGAGTCGGACACAATCTAGGCAATCGCTTGTCAGCGTTCGGTATTCAAACACTCGCTTTCCGAACGTTCTGTTTTCGAACAACCATCTACACGCCATTCAAGATGATGCCATTTATGTTCCGATTTTGCGTCACTGCTTTCAGGTGACAGCGAACCGTACAGTGAGCCAAGTAAGGCCCTTGTAATACAAGTAACGATTTTTCTCGGGGCGAGCGCGTGAGCGGTGAACGCGGTGTTACAGCCAGGTGAGGCAGGCGCGCGTCACAGAGCTATTTTTGGTTTGGATTAGCGAAGATCGGTTTGGATTAGCGAAGATCACGAAAGTGTTTTATGCCGGGGTCCAGCAAGACTTCAGTGACGTATTTCCGTCACGGAAATGACGTCGAAAAAATTTACCGAATCATATGGCAAAGAAAAAAGTTCCGTTAGCGGGCATCGAACTCGCGACGACTCGGTCCGCAACAACAGATGCCCGGTGCGCTATCCACTGCGCCACGGTCACAGACTCTAGAGGCTTTACAAACGCGTCTTTTATATCTACTACTCTCACGGTTGACGGGGTGGTGTTGCACTCTGGGAGCGTAAAGTAATTCGTCATTGCTGTGACCTCTGCGATTAGCACCTACAAAGCGTTACACGTGCGTACCATTCGGCGCGTTTCTAATTGAAGTTCAATTTTATCAATGACTTAACACACCGCGAGGTGGCGATCTTCGCTAATCCAAACCAAAAATAGCTATGCGACGCGCGCCTGCCTCATCTGGCTGTAACACCGCGTTCACCGCTCACGCGCTCGCCCCGAGAAAAATCGCAACCCGCCTACAGGGGCGGCACGACGCGCTTTGCGTTTCCCTCTAGTCCGGTCGTGGTGATCAATCATATTTAACATGCCGCGGGATGGCGACCAAGTACTGCGTCCAATATGCGACGCTCTTCTGGCTATTACTCCTTGTTCTCTGATTACGCTTTCAGCGTTAACTACTACAGCTATCACAAGGAACTGTTCAATCATTTAGCATGGACGTTAGTCGTCGCGATGGTAATGCACCACCATTCGTCAAAGTGGCTGCATCCATGTTAAACGGTGCTATAGCTGCCAGACATCAATATATATTGTGCAAACTGTCTTATACCAATGTACAGTAAACATCCTGTAACTTCAGTAAGGGCACCTTGTACTTTCGTGTTATTCCGATTCCTATGTCGGAGGGATGAACCATGTTTTGTTTGTTTTATTCTTTTATTTGTCTATTTTATTTCTCTTTAATTTCTGTCTGTATCCCTCAATCTTACTTGACCGAGGGACACAGACAGAAAGTCGGAAAGAGAGTTCTTTCGTGAAGTCGGCGTAGGAATGCTTATGCATTTAACACCAATTCACGAATTGGCGGGAAGGCACTGAACGGACGTAGTTTCACATTACCCTTCGAATTATCGGCACGCACAAATGTCGTCATCGAGGAATTTGTAATTTTATTTTTGACTCATTCAGTTAAAAGACTTGCGCCGAGTGCGATCTGGGACTAATCTCTGCCTGAAAATGTTAGGGCTTTGCGATGTTAACGAGCGTCTAGTAAGTGTCCCACGTGTGCAGTTTGTGACTGATTAGAGGATGCTTGATAAGGCATAGATCATCAAACTTCTAGAGGATTGGCTCCATGCACAGTGAGTTCCATGAATGCATGTTGAAGTTACACTCGGTCTGGGACGGCTCCCTGCTCTCCCGTGGTAGAACACTTATGAAGTACCCTACACATACAGAAAGAAAAAAAATCACAGCATATCCACGGAGTGAATGATGACGAGTGGGCGAAGCTGCGGAGGTTCATCGGTAAAACGTGAATCTTCCGTGAATTCTGCCCAGTACATCATCACCGACGTGAGATCGGGCGCGTTTATACTAAACGTTCGATGAGAGTTATGACGACTTGCAGCTCACTTTAATTTTACATGTACGCTGTGAATTTTCATTGTTTAGAAAACCGTTGCTTTAGAAAACATCTGGCGTCTTTCGTTAAGCAGCTGGCGTCTTTTCGTTTTGCTTTAGAAACATCTGGCGTCTTTTCGTTTTGCTTTTAGAAAACATCTGACGTCTTTCGTTGGTTTATTTCATCAATCAACGGCGTTTTGAACAAAATTTTTACTGTTTAATCACGCACAGGAGAAATCTCACCAGGCGATACCTTGGAGGTAAACAATGGCTGCTAATGGGAATGAGAGACAGAAGTCGGCTTTTAGCTAACACTTACACTTCTACTTCTACTAACGTTTCCTACTGGAACATGCCAATGGCTGCTAATGGGGAATGAGAGAGAGAAGAATTCGGCTTTTAGTTAATTTTTTATTGTTCAACAACGCACAGGAGAAATCTCCCACTGGCACCACCTTGGAGGTGAAGATCTGGTACTAGCGTTACGACTGGCTACGCACTACGAGGGACGAACGGGTGCCGCTTTACGGAGCTTCGCCCCTAAAAATCACAGCATATCCACGGAGTGAATGATGATGAGTGGGCGAAGCTGCGGAGGTTCATCGGTAAACCGTGAATCTTCCGTGAATTCTGCCCAGTACATCATCACCGAAGTGAGATCGGGCGCGTTTATACTAAAGGTTCGATGAGAGTTATGACGACTTGCAGCTCACTTTAATTTTACAAGTACGCTGTGAATTTTCATTTTTTAATCACGCACAGGAAAAATCGCACACACGCACTACCTTGGAGGTCAAAATCCAGTGCCTATATATACGGGGTGGTCAGTGAACGGTTGTGCAGCGCGAGCGGTCGGTGTTTTCAATCAAGACGACGCTGCCTGCGTCGGCGCCGCTGCGCCACGAGGCAAGGTAGGGGGGGGGGGGCGTAGGAGAGGAGAAAGAGGGGAAGCGTGGGAGAGGAGAGGGCGATACATGTCACGTACTGTCGCAGCGCATTGTCTTTAGGGAGCCTTCATGTGTGCACGCCCCCTCCGTTTTTAAGACTGGTTACACACTACTACGACGGGGACGAACGGGTGCCGCTATAAGGAGCTTCGCCCCTAAAAAGGAGTTGCAAGTAGGCACTCCCACAGACCTATAGTGAACTAGAACATGTAGTTGGTTCTAGTTCACTATACACAGACCCCAGCCGCCCAAACTACTTCATCAAACTACTTGTGGATTGGCTCCATGCATATTGCACAGACCCCACCGGCCCAATCGACCCTAGCGCACCTGGTGGTTGGCGAGAGCAAGTAGCCTGCGCTGCCTGTTTCGGTTTCACTGGCGCGAATTTTGGATTACTTTCCAAAGTTCGCGTAACCGACTTTTGACTATGGCGAAAGTTAGTAATTTGAGACCACTTTTTCTTCGCCCAAATGGCAAAGCTATTGTTTGTTGTTTTCATTTAGCCATGCCCTATTTTGTCTAGTTCAATGGTTCCTGCGAATTGATGTCCTCATGTAATTTTTATTTCGATTAATTATAATAGAAAGAGATGCAGGTAATCATAATTCACTACGGCTTTATTCGTCGCGCTTGCCTTTTTATTTTGGAACAAGCGGTCAGTCTATATATCAATCGAAGTGGCAAAGCATCCGCAATGTTTTTATTCCAATACAAGGCGTGGTACGCGGAAGAATTCGTCATTGGCTTCGTGGGTTCTGCCATTGTTCAAGCACCACGACACACAGCAGTAGCTGCTGTAGCTTGGACCGCCGGACCGCATGGCATCAGCGCGGACTGAAAATGTCAGTAAGTGCATGCTTCGCTGTGAAATTACCAAAAAGATATGTGCATGGCATGAATGTCCCAGGAAACCCCTTCGAATTAATAGGGAATCGGTGCGCAACACAAACCCATTCACACATTCTGATCTCTGACACATAAAACTCGGACTTACAAAGGTAGATGTTAAGACCACGCACAAGGGTGTTCAAAAGTTTCCAGGCCGCTATTCCATGTAATGCAATTGTCTGGGAACTTTAGGACACCTTTGTGCGTACGCAGTATAAGCAGTAAAATAGGAGTTGGAATTAGCGCGGTAAAAACATATTCGAAACGTCATGTAAAATTGTGGGCAGCTTGCACTTGTGGCGCAAGGCTAGCGAAGAAGCGAAGACGATGGCCACTTGGCTGGTCCAGACTTGTCTCCGGCACACCAGGACCTATTCGTGGTCCTAAGCTTCGGGAAACGCGTCGTGAAGCATGCGAGGCCCAGCGCTCCTCAATGCTTCGCACCGAGCACAGCGCACAGGCGCTCGCGTTGGTGGCAGAAGCAACGCGCGTCGTCTCGGCTTGACCCCGTGCCCCCCTTTGCTATACTGCATACGTTGCGCAATGTTCACATCTAGCCGCTGCATAGAGTCGAAAACTGCTTTTTAGCGAACTTTGCCGTCTTTAAAAGCTTCAGAAAAAGGTTATAACTGCGCGAATAAGACACCACGTAAGAAACATAGATACACGCACACACACGAAGCGCAACGTGTGTGTGCGTGTTTCTATGTTTCTTACATGGCGTCTTATTCGCGCAGTTGTAACCTTTTCTGAATAAACGGCCCAACTAGCCCAACAACATGTCACTCTACAATCTTCGCTTGAAAACGTCCGCAACTTTTGTCTCACACAAGAAAACACCAACGCAGCCGTCGTTGAAACCTTCCCGCATGCACTCACAGCGGCAAGAGAGTGCTAGCAACTCTCTTTGCGAGAGTAAACGCTTGTCCCATATTTCACTCCCTTTTCAGGAGTGCTGGGAACTCTATGCTGCACACTCTCTCGACAGAGTTCTGGTACTCTGGCTGAACGAGAGTGAACAAGCTCCCTCGCCAGAGTAAAGTCACGCTTTTGAAATGAGGTACATACACTCTCGGCTGGAATTGCGCTACTCCCTCGCAGAGTTTTACAATGCTGGTTGGGCTAGAGTGCATGAACTCCGTCCAAGAGTAGAATCACTCTTGCTGCTAGGACTAACGTTTAAAAAAGGGGGAAAAAAGAAATCCTTCGTACGTTTTCTACAATGTAACAGTGAAACTGGCTGAAATGCGTTAAGCTTACCTCACACATACACAGAACTCACATCCGCACACTCATTCATACACAACACAGCAACACTGAACACATGCACTACTGGCGCTGCACACAACCATACACCCGGTAACCGGTATATATATCCATGATGTCTTGGCCCCCTTCTAGTGCCAGTGGCAACAGCTCTGCTGTGCGTGTTTACACAGCAGATATACACGGAACACGTGTAAATATCTAATGATCTATTGGGATACTGTTGGCACATCGACCTTTTACTATAAAATAGCATAATATTCAACACTGTTTTGATTTGTAAATTCCAAATATCAGCTGGGACTCTATGATATCGGTTCAATGCCGTACAGCCGCTCATGCCCAAGTCTGATAATTGTAGCCAAGCGCTTACAAATCCGCTTGCGACGATCTTTTACCAGGGCTGGCTGATGAATACCTTACGACGTTACGATCTGGCATCCGATCGGACATGCGGTGCCGCGGCATGTCCCGTACGCCAGAAAATGCATGGCACGTACGCCAGAAAAGCAACGCCGGTCAACATAACCACAATGCAAGCGTATCTCTGGCGATTCCCGCGCTTTCCCTAAACCTCTGCTGCCTTTTAATGTAACAGTGAAAAGCTTTCGACGATAAAATGCGCATTCTTCAACCTTCGTCAGCCACTTGCGCCGAGATCGGTCGCACTAAATATGACCCGTACCGTACGACTCCCAGTGAAGGTAGGCCTAGCGCACCTGCCGAGTCCGTGTGTACATGCTGTCGGCGCTTCTGGGTTTAAGGATACGCAATTCCGATGTGTAAAAATGAGTGTACAGTAAGGCTTTAATGTCGGTTTACCTGAATGAACCATTTTTTCTTGCGTACGGTGTTCGTACAAGAAGCGATGGGCATCGTTACGACGCCGCTTTCAGCAAACGCACCTCGGCAGCCACCGAAAGCCGCCGGGCGCACTCGCCGGCACTTCGCAGACACAGACTTGTCAATTAGTACTCCTTGTTGAACTAACATGATGGCATACTTTCTTGCACGTTCAATTTGGTGTTTGGCGATCGGTTATGTATGTAGCTGCACCTATCGATTCAGATGCAAATCAGTACTGACACGGGCGCTGTTCGGGTGTATCGTCGATAGCGCGAGAAACTACACGTTATTGAATGTCATTCGTGGTCGTCAGCTGCTTTGTGCGTTATGAAAACGCGAATTTTATATGAAAAGGAAGATCGCGTCTATCTTCAATATGCGACCCGTAAAGATGAAATCGAGCGGTGAGCTCTGTCTTGACTAGTCTTTTTACGGCCAAAGTGCTTGTTGGGGCATGGCGTAGTGGTAGAGACCACGGCTGAGAATCTGATGGTGGCAGGTTCGATTCCTTGTGCCGGACGTTATTTTTTTCTCACGGCTCTTTTTTTTTCTTGCAATAATGCTTGAGTGTCTACCTTATTCCAGTGACAATTAGTTTGTGTCGTAAACTAAGTTGGCGATGCGTTATAAGTTGCCGATGTTCGAGGCTTCGAAGCTTGCCTCTGTTGGCGTTTCAGAAACCTAAGGTTTACGATCAGAAACACTTTCTTTTGTTATTACTGAAAGCTATCCTATTAACTTGCACATTAAAGTGACATCTGTGGCGTCTACGCTCGGAGGATTATGGTTAAGAGACGGTTATATATCGCTGTGCGGCGTCGGCAAGAAGCTCGCGCTAGTTTGTACTCAGTCTGCTTGGGAGGGAGTTCCCGACTCCGTTCACGCTACGTCGGGGTGGCAGTTCCGTGGATTGGGAACTCTATCTGAGTAGCAGAGAGTTCGCGGTCTCTTTTACTCTGCCTTCAAGGAAAGAGTAAGTTCCGCGGATAACTCTCCACTACTCCCCCACGACGCTAAATAACTCTGGCGAGAGTAATACAGTCGCTCTACCCTCGCAGTACTCCCTCTACATCTGTGAGTGTGGGCTTGTCGCTGGTATGGCGGTATATGGCTGGTGCGCGAATCATAAATGGTGTTTATGACAGTACGGCTGAAGAAAAATAACACGCATTGTGTGTTGAATAAATTGTTTTTATGTATAAAGAACAGGCAGAATTTGGATGTATATCTTTTATTTTGTAAAAACAAGTGTGTTGCATTTATGATAACTTTTCTTTTTCGCGCTTGCGTCCTCTGGTGTTTCTTGAGAGAACTAGTTCGTTTTGTAGACGTGACGTACTTCCTGAGCAAAATTTCACGAAGTGTCCTTTCTTAACTTTTTTTATTTGTCTATGATGACACTATCGAAGAACAGCTTGTCATCCCGAAAGCAAGGACGAGTGTACATATACTCGCGGACAACTTTCTGTGGCAATGAAGGCAAAGCTACGGGGGCCGAGTGTCTGCGCATGTACCGCTACGCGAAGTAGTCCGATTTGGCGCGCGTCTCGTAACGCCGTGCAAAAGTGATGGCTAGCGTTGCATTTCGACACAAGCGCAGCTTAGCGTCTAAGGTACGGGTAAAAGGCGCGACTTTTTCGCGCACGCAAGAACGCAAAGTGACAACGTATAAAGTAAAAGAAATACAAATATCTCGCTTGTGTGCGCTGCGTTCCGGCTCAAAAAGCTACATGTAGAGAATGAAGGAGTATTTTATATATCTCACGCAGAAAATACGGACGCAATTGTTGGACTACATTCATTAGCGGTAGGATACGTGCATTGTGGCTCTGTAGCTTTCCCTTCGTTGCCACAGAAAGTTGTCCCCAAGCATAGTGAATTGCCATTGGGAACCATATGGAGCATCAATGAAGCCTAATATGGAAGGATACACCTAGCTAAAATCAATATTGAAAACCTCTATTTTCGACCTGGTTTCAATTCGGAGTTCTTTTTACCGGAGTTCTTGTAGCCTACACAACAGAAATTACTGCAAGAAACGAAATTAAATTCCCGTTCCATCCTTTAATGAACCGTTTAAAAGGCAACGCTACTGCTTCAAAATGTCGCATAAATGTCTTCTTCGAGTTCATATGTTACTAATTGCTATGGCACCAATCAAGGGTAAGGTTCAATCAAAAGAACCGCTGGTAGTCATAGCAATGAATGAGTGAATAAATGAATGAATCTAGGCGAAATATTCTTTTCGGGTTGTCTATGTGATGCGCGAAAGAAGATTTTTATTGTAGGTGGCGGCCTTCTTTAGAACTCTGTTTTCGTGTGACATCTTCATGATGTGACATCACCACCATCTCTCATGTTTCCAGCGTTCATCAGCGTCTGGAACGGCCCCACAACAGCCGCATCCCGCCACCACTGAAACGCGTGTTTAGCATTAAACTGGGGGAAATTATTAAATTTTCTGCTGCGTAACAACTGCATGTCAGCTTTACATCTGAACACAGAGAGGGATTTTAAATGCACCAGCTTCTCTATGTCGACTCAAGTAGAAAACTCTCTATTCATGCCTGTGTCACGTTAGACAATATCCGTCATAAGTTAATAGATGTATAAAAGAATATACACATTCTTGGTGTTGTTAGTTTTGAACCCAGGCTGGGAACATTCTGATATGCAATCAATAGGTGCCATTTCATAGCGGCATTCGTCGTTCTACTACATTCCAGCAGCGCTCCTTGTTCGAGGAATTTTTTTCTCTTGAAGTTTCTATCATCTTCTGAAGATCTGTCTTGGTTGGGTTTCACGTCATGCGTTCTTTATCGCTTGACTGTTCACCAGCACCAGTGACAATTACTAGCTGACAAAGTAAATATCATTTATCATAGCTTTACGGTCTCATGTTAATTCATCTTTGTCACACTCTCCATACAAATAAATAGTGTCCTGCCTCTTTTCGGTTTGTGTTGGAAGTGGAACTACATAAAGTATATTTGAGTAATGACTGTTCCACCTTTCTTCAATGTGCCAGGATAAAACTTAAAGTAATCGACGAAAATACTCTCATCGATAAAGATTCACCAGGTTACGGCCAAGGTAGAGAACGATCAATCGCTAATTGTTTACAAGTTTTAAAAATACTGTCCAATCACACCTTACAAAATTGTTGACCAGAGAAGCTGAAACGTGACGACCCGGGGTTTATCACGAACTGGAATCTATCGAGGTGTCTTCTGTTGTAACTCTTCATTCCTCTATCACAAATTTTAAGAGATGCGCGCTTTAAAATTTGCTTTTGGGGAACTTAGCCAAGTTGGATATTAAGAATACCTAAACGATTTTATGCGTAGCCATTCAAGCTGCGCCGGGTATAGTCCCATGTATACACTCTTATAAAACCTGAAGAGAAACTAGTGTGAGCACGGAGACCCTTGGAGGTGGCGTGTGTTAGCATTGCTTCTGCATTATAGTTTCTGCACATTCACGGACTCACGGACCGCCAAATTCCCTGCGTCTAAAGCATAAACAGCTTCGCTGGAGAAATTGATGGGCCATCCCTGCTGTGCTTGTGTGAGCATAGAAGCAATCTCAATTGCGAAAACCTGTTGCCAGCGAGCCCGCAGTCGTTGGCGTATGTATGTGAGGTACGTCGAAGACAGCCCCTCCACGGTAGCATTTCCTTTCGCTAACTTGAACCGTAGCAATCCGAGACTTCAGAGCCAAAGCTTATCACAGCGAGGCTGAACTACAGAGCCCACGAAATCTTTGTTGGTGGGCTCTTTAGTTAATCTTGGAAACGTAAATTCGTTGATTCGTGGGCAGTGTCTTTTTTCTTTCTGCTTTGTCGGCACCTGCGGCATCGTTGTCTCGCACTATACTCCATTTCATACATCAAGTACAAGACTATGGAAGCTAGCGAGGCTTGCTGTAGTATGCGCACTAGCACCAAGAAATAGTGCAATGATCTTGCGTCCCGCAATCTGGTATTTTTTTTTCAAAAGCCACGGATGTGGCTTCTGAAATTTCGCGCAAAGAAAACACAAGGGGAGGGTCAAGGGGAGCGCAAACACGGGCCCACTGTAGAAGAAATGTAATCCAGAAGCACACGTTGTTGGGCTAGTCGGCTCATGTTCTTTCAGAAGCCACGGATGTGGCTATTTCGCGCAAAGAAAACACAAGGGGAGGGTTAAGGGGAGCGCAAGGAGAAGTCTTCTTCGTCTTGTTCTTCGTCCGCCTTGATGATGATACGTGCAGAGCACATTAGGGGCCCGGGCTGCCGTATGCTGTCCTAGCTTGTCGTAACGCAATCAAAACCACGTGTGCTGGCATGCGCTAGCGCGTTCCGGCCTGTATAAGTGGCTGGATAAGACGCTGTGGCCTCTCCTACTTACACTCTCTCAGCAATCACGTGATGGCGTCGGGGAACAAGATCCTGCAGACGCGCGATGAACACGCGTGGCGTGCTCCAACAAGAGTTCGGGACGAGTAACAGCCACAGCAACTACAGTGAATTCATGGTTTGCTCCACATGCAAGGAACTGGTGACTAATGGAACTTCAAGTCGACCCATGCGCTCCTTCGCATCCCCACATGGTTCCCTTTAGTGGCAGATGGTAAAATGTTTTTGTAAGGGTTCGTTTTTCTTTGTTAGACACAATGTAAATCAGAAATAATAACAGACAATAATGTCAAGGAAAATAAAGGGGGTGTTATTTCTAATAATTAGATTATAAATGAGGAGAAAGTAAAGTGGACGAACTTTTCTTGGCATTATTGTGTGTTAGTTCTCATTAATATGGTGTCTAACAAATAAAAACGAGCCCTTAAAGAAAGTCACCTTGTTTTCTTCAAGAATACTAATAAAAATCTAGACAGGAAACGCACGAAGTATATTAGAAGTTGATATGTAGTTTCGACATACGCAGCGTGAAAATCTTCTGTAGGCCTCCTAACACCACGTTATTATACGGCTACAATACTTGTTACAAGGATTCTAAATACTTCTAGCGAGAACTTTTAAGACTTTTTTTAGATATTTATTTTTATTACCAGTTTCAATTTTAGCAGCGCGTAGGAGTTTTGTTGGGATCATTGGCAAAAGAAAATATCATTCAACCATTTTCATAATGATAGCGCCGCTCGTGTGAATGCATAACCCAGGATAGACATGTGCACAGTATGGAAGAGGAGGGAGAAGGGCGCCCCCTGTAATCATCTGAAGGGGGCGCCAAGTCTGCGTCGTACCTTTACTCAGTGGAAACTTTCACGTCATTTGTCAATGCGATAGGTTATACGGTCATGCAGGGTTTTGGCGCCCGAATACCTCTGTTGGCGTCCGAATATCGCTGATGTTAGACTTCAAGAGCTGCTTACTTCCTACAGTTACACCTCGAAAGCCGGGGACCAAAGGCAGGTCGTTGTGAGAAGCACACCAATGCTTCATTTCCATGTTTGTATTCATTGTATTCTTTGTGCGGCCTGTAGTATCGAGGAGGCGAGACTGCCGGCTGTGCTGTTCCATGCAGGGAGTTTTGCCTTTATCAGGGAATTTTCGCCTGTCATCAAAGCTTCTTTGTGAAGCTTGTTTTAGTTCGAACTCGACAAACGGGGGGAGGGGGGGGGAATCTGGGAGGAGAGCTTCGGCAAGAGTGGTCAGACTTCGTCTCCTGCACCCCCGCTTCGCCTCCGAAATCAAGAACCCTGCGTACGCGTATGCAACCCAGGCATATACTGCGCAGGAAACGCGCGCGAAGGAAACGCCCTACCGTGACCAACACTCAGGTAACATGGTAAATAGAATCCGGTATTCCGGTAGCACGGTAACGTTAGAACGTAATACGGACGAGCAAAAAACCTATTGGCGGTGGGGCGCCCCGCAGGTCCAGTGCTACGAACGCGACTGCATTTCCGCCGTCATCTCCATCTCATAATGAAACCGCGCGAGCGCGACGCGCGCATCGAGCAGGCGAGACTGCCGGCTGTGCTGTTCCATGCAGGGAGTTTTCCCTTTATCAGGGAATTTTCGACTGTCATCAAAAGGAATCTCCACGACATTGCTGGGAATTTCAGGAGTGGAGAAAGTTTTCTATAATGCCCAAAGCATGACCGTTATGAGGCGGATATCGGCATGACGGATATCGGCAGATGCGCCGGCAATTGTCATAGGCGCATTCTTACTACAAGAACACCTGGATGAATGGCACCCGGTCATGTACGCATCGCGAACGCGGACAACGAAACGCGATGCTCACAAATCGATAAGCAGATGTTTGGCATAGTGAATGCGCGCGAACATTTCCACCACTTCTCTTATGGCCGCAAGATATCGACAGAGACTGACCACGAAACATTGTTAGCCATCGCAAAAAAAAGAAAAAAAAACATGCGTCCCACACTTCAGCGTTTCTTTGTGCGTTTACTGTGGTACGATTATGCCTTGCAGTTCGTTCCGGGCAAAGATCTGCTCCCGTCTGACATGATCTCCCGCGCGCCCATGCTACCCACCAAGACGGAAATTGCGAGGACATCGAGGTTAATGCAGTGTCTCTCGTTTCGTGCATGATAACCCCAACGACGAAACATCACCTTCAGGTCGAGATATTATCGCGTCCCTATCTGAGTAGGGTTATGCAGCAACTGTCGCGTGGAACAATCGTGGTAGAGGAATTACGTCCGTTTGAGTTTGAGCTATCACTCATTGACGGGACATTGCTTAAAGGATGCAACATCGTCGTACCTAGGTCGATGCGGGCTGAAATGTTAACCAAAGTACACTACGGTCATCTGAGAATAAATAAGTGCAAAGCAAGAGCGCGTGCACTCATGTCTTCGCCGGAACAAGACAGTGGTATTCCATCGATGGTTCGTTCTTGCAGTACATGCCAAAAGTATGCGGACACACAACAGTCTGAGCCCCTGATTATGCGCCCGATACCCCATATGCCGTGGTACAGAGTAGGCATCGTTCCAGTTTGCTGGTCAAGTGCCACTAGTTGTGTTTCACGCAGATTCAAATTTTTCTAAATTCGAAAAATTAGCTACAACGACAGCCCACGACGTTGTACAAAAAACGTCCTCGTTATTCGCGCTACGGGATACACATAGAAGTTGAGATATTCAAGACGCAGCAGCCTCTACAAGAAGAAGACACTGTGCGTGTACTGAACGACAGCTGCTCACGCAAGGCCAGAGTGCTTCAGGAAGTGGCTCCCAGGGCCCACATCGTGGGAACAGAAGATGGAAGGTTTCTAATGTGGAATAGGGAACACGTGCTTCAAACTAAGGAAATATTTTAAAGGATAGAAGATGGTAATATCATAAATAGAAATAACCTACAAAATGAAAGGCAGGGGCATCATCTTCTCCAATATGGCCCAAGTGCACCCTGCTTTACTGGTCATGCGCAAGCCCGCCCACATGAATTCTCCGAAGCTGGGACTGGGAAAACAGAGCACCGCGGCTCGACCCCTCATCGTAAGGAGCTCCATCAGATGCAGTACGATGCGCACGGTCGTGAAGACTCCCAACTTCTCTTTCTGACTCTATTTTGAAGTTCTGCATTTCTTGTTTATTTACAAGAAAGAAGGTGTATCGTACTCAGCTGTTTCGACAGCAAACGCGCTGACTGCAAGCCGCCTTCTACCTTCCCCTTAACGCGTGTACGCAAGCGGTACCCTCCCACGGGAAGCTATATAAGATAGTCAAATAAAGATATCAGCATTGTTCGTTGCCCAACCACCCGAAGTATCGTTTGATTCAGACGCTCGAATATACCCTTATCAGGGCTGGGCAAAGATACTTTGAAATTGTATCGCGATACGACACAAGATACTCGGGCAAGAAGTATTTGAGATACATCTACAAGATACTTCCGGAATAATTGTATCCGATACGATACTTCCTGGGAAAACATGTATCGAAGTATCTTAAGATACTTCGATACATTTGCAAATATGCTATTGTAGATCTATATAATGAAGCAGCAAAGGCCTATGTAGAAATGTGTTTACTTGAGAATTTCTTAACTGTAACCAACTTTGCTAATTTTAATAAAATACCTGTTTGTATCACAACATACTAAATTTCTTGCTCAAGGTATATTAGTTTCATTCCTAAACAACTTATTATGATTTTTTTGGCTGCTTAACATGACAGCTCTTTAGCCGCTGCGCTATTCATGGTTTTTTCTTCACACTTCTGTAACTTATGGTTGTCGCAGCTCTACTTGTCGACCAGCTAGCAGGTTGCTATCTACTTGCAAGAACCTTATTAAGATGCCTCCGCACGTTGGCGCAAATACCGCTGTGCAGACTTAACTTGTCCCCAAGCGTATTTTTGCTTTTGTAATACCGCATCCACCAACAGCGGTAGAGCAGCAACAACGCCTGCAGCGATATTGTTTGTGACGCATCGTGTGAAGACTATGAACTATATAATCGCACAACTGATTGAGGACGTAAAATTGCAGTGATTTTTCATATTTTGCTTATCTGCTGGCGTAAAGCGTTCGCTGGGAACATATTCTCTAACGTGCAATCTTTTGTCATTTCTTCTTCGAGAGAACCTCAGCCGCCAGGAAACGTCTCAGACGTGTTCTAGAGGCACAAAGCGCCACAGGTTATGATTGCTATTCACACTATTGCCATTTCTCGCTCTGGTTACCTGCAGATCTGTAAGAATAAGAATACTTTAAGGTGACCAAAACAAAGAAAAATCAATATATTTAAGTCAAATAGCAAGGTGGTTCCATACTAAACAATCACAGTGAATAAGTATACAGGGTGTTTCACGTAAGTTGAACCAAATATGAAAAAAAAACAAGTGGTTAACTGCCGCTGAATGAAACCAAAGGTATTTGGTGTACCGTCATGTGGTGCTCGTTATGGCATGTTTTGTCATAAGCTTGACTAGTTAATTAAATATGGTCAATTATGCGACATTTTTAATATCCACTTTAGGGCCAACTGCGCTTCGATACATCGTAGAGCGCATTTAAAAACGACCAATCCATTTTTTTTAACAGCGTACATGCTGCGTGGTGAATATTTTCGGCCTTTTAAAGAAAGATCGCGAAATATGAAATAAAACTACGTTCGCAGACAGTTAAGAAATAAGAATAAAGCAGAGAATGTTTTTTACAAAAGATATATAACAATAAACAGACGGGAGAAAAAATTGGCCGCGTATCTGCGTGCTTCGCGGCAAATGTCGTATAAAGACGATAGAAGAGGCGCTGCGTGATATATGGACCCCATCTCGCAATATGTCGGGAAACATGAGTGCTGTGTTGCGGGCTGGTAGTCCCGGCGCAGCAGGAGGCGAAGACCAGGCGGTGACCAACGCGACCGGCGGGGACGCCAGCCAGCCCGAACACGGGGTTTGGCGCGAAGCGCTGAAGCAGAAGAAACGTCTGCACTCGACGAGTACTCTCCACACACTCTTTTATTTACACGTCGCCTGGGTAAAACAGGAATGCCAGAGCGGCGCCCACAACCGGCAGCCTGAAGGCCGCCCACAACGCTGCTTTTTCATTTTTTTTAATATTTTTTCACCTTTTTGGCCTTCTCAAAAATAAAGTTTTTCATCACCACCCCATGGCATTCGTACACTGCAATACAGAACCGAAACCGAAACACAAAAATGAGCTCGTGCAGAGGGCATGGAGGAAGGCAAGTTTCAGCGCAGTCGCATTTTCAGTGCAGCTTAAAGGGGCCCTCTAACACTCTTCAACCCCCCATTTTTTACTCGTGGATTGCGTAGACTGAAGTACGGACGAACTAGTGCAGCAAGAACGGCAGCGATAGCGGCAGGCAGTACGAAGTTATTCAATTTAGAAAATTCAAAATACAAGGAAAAAATGCCTGCCCTCAACTCGATTTTCGCGGGGTCACGTGACCACATTTCACTCTCTCCTGTGACGTCGGATGGCGCTCCAATGAAATGGGCTGAAAGCTCTTACGTAGGGGAAGCTCGCACACCATTGTTGCTTCTCCTTTCCAACGTATTGTTGACGTCGCTGCCATAGTAACAAACGTGGTTCCTCCTGACTTGTCAGAACTTGAGCGGGCGCTACTGCTTCGTAGCGAGGCTGGGGAGGCTTTGTCTGCTGTTCCTTACAACGACATTCCATGTCATTCCCTCTTCTCATTCTGAGAAGGGAATTTGTAGAGCGGCATGGGCGGTTAAACACGGTCGCCCCTACGCGGGTTGTTCGGTGAGCAGCCCGACGAGTTACAAGTGTGCAGCGACAACAATTCAACGAAGAGGATTACTTGCACCGTTTCAACAACAATCATGAGCCTACCGCACATGCGGAAAGAGGCAGCTCGCAAACGTACAGACGCAAAAAGAAGGAAGAGGGGCAAGCGTTTCATATGGACATCCGACCGGCGCAGGCAAAAAAAAAGAAAAAGAAAGCCAGAGCCACCAGAGGCAAAATGGCAACCGGCGCCTCTGTCGTACTTTGTGGTTGTAGTGATATTTTTTGTTGCGACGGCGGCTATTTGGAGTTCATTGAAAAAGCACAGAAAAGAAAAACGAAACGCAATAGTAATCTCAACTTTGATGCAACGCCGTTATTACTTCTAACGTTACATTTATCCAATCATAGGCCAGCGCCCATCTTCGTCATTTCCGCCCGCAATAGTTCTGGCAAGCGCCACTACGCGCTGATGCGGTCAGCAGCGATGTAGCGACTTAACGCGTGATTAAAATACTAAATAATTTGATATCGGTGCTTAAACTTATGCTAAAATTATCCCCAGCCATCAGTCTACGCAACCCGCAAGTAAAAAATGGGGGGTTGAATAGTGTTGGAGGGCCCCTTTAAGAAATTGGGTCTTTAAAATTACGTATGTATGCATTTTCTATTAAAGGACCACACCACCTAATACTTACCTAGGGATGTTGCGCCTCAAATATGCGTGATATTTACTTTTTGATCGACAACGTTCACAAGTATGAACAGCCGTACCAGTTCAAGACGGCTGGCCCTTGGGCAAGTGGTTCAACTTTGGCCGAGTGGCTGAATCGAGGGACGTGCCGACAAACAGAAAGACAGACCAAAATTTCTCCGTTTAAGTATCCCAAGAATGACTATCGTCTTTAAAAATCGCAGCATATCCACGTGGTGAATGATGATGAGTGGGGCGACGCGAACTCGCGCTGCAGCACGGCGATGGCATTGGCGCGAGCGTGGTCCTTCTTGATGGAAGATATTGTGACTAGATTGTTTGAGAACCACAATCTGTTGCACACACCGCAACTATGGCCGAAACTGTTATCGAGGAAGTCCCGCTGGAAGCGCGCGTCGGCGCCTTCGGGCAGAACCCGCCTGATGTGTTTTGCAGCCACTTCACGTGCTCGCACAGTCTCGGGCTCTGCCTGCCGGTACGCGCGCTTTCTCGCCGCTTCACGGTCCTTCACATTTTGAAGATCCGATTCGCGCCGCAGCCGTGCACCTTCGGCCTCGCGGGCTCGAACGGCGGGGTCTTCGCGCCGCAGCCGTGCAGCTTGTCGAGCAGCTTCGGCCTCGCCGGCTCGAACGGTGGGGTCTTCTCGCTGCAGCCCTGCAGCTTGTCGAGCAGCTTCGGCCTCGCGGGCTCGAACGGCGGGGGCTTCTCGCCGCAGCCGTGCAGCTTGTCGAACAGCTTCGGCTTCGCGGGCTCGAACGGCGGAATCTGCTTCGCGGTGTCGACGTGCAGCTTCGGCCTCGCGGGCTCTCACCTCAGGATTCTGTCTGCGAGCGCGCGCTGCCGCCGCCTTCCGTGCCCTCCGTTCTGCAGTCTTGTCTTCCATCTGGCGACTCCGAGCTAAAGAGAAAGTGTGGCAAGAGGGAGCCTCATGGCGCGTTACTTCTGAAATGTTGTCTCCGGGCGTCGTTGAAAACACGAGACGTAGTAAAGAAGAAAGAACGCCACACAGGCGAACACGCACGAGAGTGTCACTCGTCAACGTCGTCTTCTTTCTCTACTGCGTACCAGAACGCGCGCAGTAAAGAAGAAAGAATGCCACACAGGCGAACACGCAGGGCAGTCTCACTCGTCAACGTTGTCTTCTTCTTCTACTGCATACCAGAACGCGTGCTTCTCACGAGCTAGAGGTGGCTACTACAACGCTGCAAACAAACGGAGGATGGACAGACCCACGGCATAAGGAGCTTCGCCCCTAAAAGATGGCTCAAAGCTTGCACTAAGCGGCGCAATGCTCCGTACACAGCGAAGCTGATCGGTCTCATGAGTATTTATTCTGTATCTATAGACGGAACTTGGCAGTAGCATACTGCGATATTACGTCGCTATGCGTATGAGGCAACATTGCCTCTGTGAAGCAAGTGAGAGTGTGAAAGCGTAACAAGAGAAAAAAAAGCTGTCGATGCTGTGCGCCAACTGAATGCGAGAAATACTATCAAGGCACTTCGGTGTGCATGCGGATGCTTCCATCATATAACATGTGCGCATTCGCACATGTTATATGCGCATTCGCTTGTCGCCTTGCCGGCTTGTTATCTTCTGAGCTTGTTACACACAATATTAATAGAACTAACAGACAATAATGTCTCAGAAAATATAGAGGATGTTATTTGTAGTAATTAGGAAAGTCCGACACATTTATATCCTAATTACTACAAATAACATCCTCTATACTTTCTGTGGCATTATTGTCTGTTAGTTCTCATTAATATTGTGTCTAACAACGAAAAATGAGCCCTTAAAAATACTCTTTCCTTCTCTGCTTGGTCACATGCTCGGTAAAAATTTGAAAGCATGTGTGCGTTCGGTGAAAGCCAGCAGCGCATACATCTACTCTGGCTACTCATTAAATGTCATTGTATGGTTGTCAAACAAAATAGCGCCGCGTACAAAAGAAAGCACCATATAGCGATCCGCGAAAGGAACGGAAATAAATTCATTTCTATGCCATAGCTGAAATCGTAAAAGCGCAGCACCAAATGCTCTCCAGCCACGGAGCTTCTTCCATCGTGTCTTCAGCCTATGCCAGCGCTGAAAAAGTTTGGCATGGCTGCTGTTAGTAGGAATAGTCAAGGCCGCGGCGACGGAGAAAGGGTGCCTTTAGAAAGGCTTAATACGAAATAGCTAGGAGGCTAGGAAGACTGTAAATGGAGCCAAAGAAGTAAGAGTACACCGAGCTTGCGTCAACATTAAAAGCCTCTGTGCACGATCTGGTTTTATTTCACAGTTTAATTGCCTATCCCTAGAGCTTTACTTGCAGCCGGCGCAATAAAAATTACCGCAAGAAAAGAACGTAGTTTTTCTTTGTATCCTTTAGCCAATCGTTTATAAGATATACTAAATGCTTTGAATTGTGTCGGTTAAATGTCTGTGACGATTTCCTCACCAATCAAGGTGAATGTGCAACCAAATAATGAAAACTCACAGGGTCTCTTATGCACACATCTCAGAAGACTGGAAGGCGAAAGCCATTTTCTCTTAGATGGGAAGCAGCTTATGGCGGAGTTCAATACGGTGGTGTGCGGCATGACCTCCATTACTGCGCCTGCGCAAACTTTCTCCCGCTCTCCTAATTTACGCAGGTGTTCGGTCGCCTTCTCTCTCCTACCGCGCGCTGCAGCCGCGGCGCAGCCTTTCCCCCTACGTGATGCGCCAGTGCATGCGCGTCTCCTCCCCTCTCCCTCCTCTCCTACTTTCTCCACCCTCTCGGGGGCCTCATTCTCACCAGCGACGAGTAGGCAGCAGCGACGCCTCCGGTGTCTTGACGCAGCATGAGCGGCCGGTGGCCGCCTCTACTTCTGTGGCCCTAGACGCGGGGCGCTCTTGCTCTCCTTCCCTCGCTGAAGAATCCCACGACGACACCAATGACATGGACTGCAGAGAGGCAGACTCACATGATCGTGCGACATTGCGAGAGTCAAATACCTCAAACACCGGCAGTTCTACGCAGCGGGAGCGGGATGCATACTGAATTCTACGCCAGAGGAAGGCACAGGCTGAAAAACGCAAGAAAAAAAAATTACACCATATCCCGCTCATGCTTAACATCACCTCGATGCTTCGCATACACACATGGTTCCCTTTAGCGGGTGATGTTTCTTCTCAGTCGATGTATTATTGTTCCTGCGCCGCCATTCTCGGACCGTATTCTGCACCTAATGTCGTTTTGCATTGCCTGCAGGATGGGAGGCGCCTGACTTGCTTTGCACTGCCTCTGTGATCGGCACATTTGGCCAAGTTCAGATGCATGTGATGACGTCAGCATGTGACTTCATGTCACATGACGTCACTGTGACTTCACTATGATGTCATAAATTCTTGCAATCTGTGAGGCCATAGAGTGACGTTATCCCGTGATGATTTTCGCACCACTCTGTGGGCGCCAACGCGAGACGCCGACGCTGGACGCCGGTAAACTTTCGTGTTTGTTGAGGCATCTAAGGCTTTCGCCCTAAATATCTGCTTTTACATGCAAATATCACAATATGATCATGAGAAAATTGAGAGATCGGAAATTTTGGCCATCTGGTGTTCTTTAACGTGCACTGACAATGCAATTCATAGCAATGAATGAATCGATGAATGACAGATCTATGAAGAAACTCCTTTTCGAGTTCATTGTCCATCTCAGAAACTGGTTACAGCAGGGTGGAAGCCAGGGTTGCCAATGGTGGCTACTTTTCGTCAAATTGGCGAATTTGAGAGGCCCGTAGGGACCTAAAATTACGAATGGCGACATGGCGAATTTTTGGCGATTTTCGGGTTAGGTCTCCACTGAGTTTTGAATTCTAAGCTCAGTGTCTTCCCAACGAATGAGTGGCAACATTCTCAGTACTTTTCTTGGTTTTAGACCCACGAGTAGAATGTGCACATTACGCGTCATTCGGTATGTCCGTCTTGTAACTCGTGTGTACCTCCTCGATTCATCTAGAGAGATAACAAAACGTTTATTTTATGTTCTGTGAAAATCAGATCAGTGAGTGGGATCCTTAGTTCGGGATGCCATATAGATGCAGGAGGTACTGGAACGTTCCCCAGTGACATTCTAGCAAAATGTAAGTCAGCGGACTGCCTTGCAAACCGCGAGGGGGCAGTGATTGACTATATGTTTATGGCTTTAGGTGCTTTAAGCTTATCTGAAGTTTCGCATCTGAAGGGGCAAGATGACGAGTTGGCCGCGTGTTCCGACCATTTGTTCCGCCAAAGCTCCAACTGCTCTGAATAGCTTTTGCAGTACCCCCAGTTCAGCTCGCAAAGACTGTTTTGGAATAGCGAAGAGAGGCGGATACGTGGCTCTTTCTGCAATAAAAATTATTTATTGAGGCATTTTTCACTGTTCTCGGTGAGCGTGTGCAATAAAAACAATTGCTATATAACATTTTACATTGTTATACAGCAATAACGCATCGGATTGACGCGTGTAGATATACGTAACTATAAGAAAGGGTCGGTGATGTCCGGTATCATATTAGTTCACACCGAAAAGGTGTAGACTCACTAATGATCGGTTCCTGTAAGCATTCTGTCGTGTTACCTTCAATACACCTTTTAATCCTTTTAATTCATATAGGGTACGTAAAGCTGTCTACAAATAATGCTTTCACGGTTTTCGCCCAAGGTTTATACCCCACTTCTAGCTTTGAAACGAGAGGACAGGGATGGAAGGATATCATGAGCGTTTCGTTCATTCACCCTTGCGCCACCACGCACATCTTGCGGCTCGTCGGAGAAGCAGCACCATGCACTCCAATGGTGAAGCGGGCGATACGACTGGCATCGAGAAACATCAATATAATTTAAGGGTCTTGGATGGTACTATATTCTACGAGGCTATACGTGAGTGGAAATTTTTATTACTGGGTATGCCGCACATATCTAGAATGGCTACTTTTTTGGCGAAATTTGTAAAAAAATGGCGACTTTTGGCGACTTTTTGCTCGTCGTATGGCGACATTTACTCGAAAGTGAGTGGCAAGCCTGGTGGAAGCTACGAAGCGCACGGCGGGGATATTCCGGGGCAGCCCCTTAAAGTGCGCTCATTGCACGTTGTCTTCTTTGGCGTAATAGATGCAATAGTTATTGTTGTGTGTACTTCTGTCATCTAAAACAAGCTAGGAGACTATCATTGTGATTATTTGAGGATTGCTGGCGTTAGTATTGCATTTTGTTTTCTTTACTTTTCTGCAAGACCATTGAATAAATAGTTCCTTGCACATTGGAATATTATGTTCCAAATATGTCGAAGGCCGATTCACCTTTTCTGCAAAGATTGGATAGTTATGTTGACCAAGCGGTGAGAGATTATTGCACACCGTTGTACAAACGCAGTAAGGAAACGCAAAAAAGACGAAGCGGAGACTTCCTGCTAATTGGTACGCCGTCATTGGTGAACATGGCGTCCAACGCAGAAGCATAGCGTCTCCTGTACGCCGCTCTTCCAAAGAGAAATTTTATCCGCAAGAGGCGAAGACGCTAGCTGTAAAAGTCTAAGAATCGCTTTGGAATGAGTGCGAAGGGGCCATGCGGATTATTTTGGTTAAGGAGACTGCACAACTCAAAAAGGTGAGCCAGCGGACGATGTACGAGTGGGCGTCCGAGAAAGAAAAGGCGGGCAGGGCGCTCACACCAAAGAAGCGTTGCGGCTGAATTTGTCGATAGCGGAAGAAGCTGACTAGAACTGGAGATCGGCCAAGTTGGTGCATTATTATATCGTACTAGTATAGCGCAGCTCAATTGGAGCATGAAGAAAAGAGGCTACAGCAACGAAGGAAACACAGGCAACATGATGAGCGCTACACATCCACCTTTTATTTAATGCATGACCATACAGCACAGTACATGGCTCACCTCACAGCAAACGTGACACCGCAAGAAGTTGGACGACTTTCGCTAGGAGTGGTGAGAAGGTTCGTGAAGAAAGAGATCCCCCCTGTCAAGAAGCTTATGCGCCACTTCGAAGAGGACAGCGAGCTCTAATCCGTATTGACGGAAGCTATGCACATGATGTTGAACAAGCTTGGCTTCCAATATATGAAGCGGTCTCGGAACGCACTTCTCATCAAAGCGACAGGCATTGTGCAGTTTTGCCACCTCAGCTGGCGTCAGATTGTGGAGTTGGGACGCCAAGGTAGGCTATTTATTTTTACACTGAAGAAACGTGGGTCAACGCAACGACGTAAACTGGACCACTCCATTGATGTTGTTGACGTCCTGGAGCCAATGGTGGTGAACCTCACAGAGGACACAATTAGTAGTGGGGGCTCCGTGTCCGCTGACGAAGACTACCTCGAGTGCGAGCTCCATTAGACGCACCCAAAGACAATAACTAGGATGCGATACGCAATCGTGTTGATAACGTTCAGAAATGCGCTTGTCCTGTCAGGTGTTCTGTTTTGAATAGCTGAGTGCAAGCTAAAATGCACCAGGCTTCTGGTGCGTTTTACGCAAAAATGTGTAATTCAAGCGTGCATAACCTTCAGAAGTGTGCCTGTTTTGCCAGGTGTTCTATTCTTAAGGCCTCTGCAATAGATCGCACGGATACACTTTTTCCCCTTATTTTGGTATGTGTCATGGTGAAGCTCGCCGAGCAAACCAAACTAGCTTCTCAACTCAGCCCACGTGAGAATGAGGAGGGTGCATGAGGGGGACATTGGGTGTGAGCCCATCTAATTTGAGTTTGCTTTATCGATGCACATAGGATGCATGTTTGTTCCCAAAATAACTGCAAATGTTTTATTGGGGACCTATAGTGACCAAATTTCACGATTCTCAAACAGCTTTTTGAGCAATAAGTAGGCCATCTCGTACACCCCATATGCATGCCAGATAACTTCTAAAAGATTCTGCGCCATTTGTGCGCCTCCTTTTCAAGTGCGCAAATGTAAACCTGTCAAGTGCACCATTACACATTTGTGCGTATGCTAGACAATCGTAGTGTTTTCTTTTTGTCTTTTTGCGCTGCTACATGGTAAATAACTTGCTGAAGAAACCTGCTTGTGCAGTAAAGATGGAACCCACAACATGACACTGCCCGTTTGATGGTGCCTTTAGGAATTGGTCAGCGGTGACATCATTTTATTTGTATCGTAACTGTGACGCACACTTATCTACAATAACGGCTGCAATAAACATACCCACTGTTATGTAGGTGTCTGTTTCCAAGGCTCCTTGTGAAGTTCAGAAATTATTTCACCGCGCGTATTGCGCTTTCACTTCGTCGTTGCAGTACAAGGTGAATGCATTAAGGACAGCGTGAGTATTTTTAAATAGGATTTCGTTGAAACACGAGTCAAAGCCATTTTGTTACCTGAGAAACCCTGAGGTGTGAACCATACGGTGTTTCGCTGTCAAAAGACCAAAACTCATGAACACGCAACTAACCTTCCAGGAAAGGGGCTACCCTTGCACGCTTTTATCGGCGTACGCGAGGAGCAATCGCAGCCCCGCACACCCGCTAAGCATGCATACGAACAAAAACAGTACTTAAAAAGTGCGGTGCGGCGTATTTGGCGTCAGGCAGCCAGAAGTTATATACGCAAAAAAAACTTTAAATATTCGAAGTCCACCTATCCGGATTCGAACTTAGGTCCACAGAGACTCGCATGATCTCGCGGTACGGGTACTCAACCGATTAGGCCTCAACTAAAAATGAGCGCGGACTAAGACGACGCGGAGGAACTCTCCTTCTTGAATGGTTCAAATCAGCCTAAGTTTGATATTCCTGCAACCAGCTTGTGAGATGGAGCATAAGTGAAGCGTAAGCGTAGAGATTCTTTGTAGAATCCAGCCTTCTGTAGAACGTTGATTTGGGCGGCCTTGGCGTGGCGTCTTTAATCTACCTTCCAACTTTCTTCAGCGCCTAGAAGAGCCCCACAGCAGCCGCAACCTCCTACGACTAAAATGCCAATGTGTCGTTGCAATGTGACAAAGTCAGACTTTTTTATGTGCACATGCCTCCATGTCGACTTTACATTGTTTCCTAGAGAGCACATTTCAATTCGTTAGATTTTCAATGCCGACACAGCGAGAAAACTAGCCGTCTTGGCATTGCTGCGTTTGAACCGAGGCTTTTGAAACTCAATATGTGCACCTAACAAGTGTAGTTTCATAGCTGCATTCATTTTTCCGCTGCCCTCGAACAGCACTCCTTGTTGGGTGTTTTCTCAACACTTAAGATCTCCATCATCCCCTGCAGTTCTGTCTTCCTTCCTTTATATCCTATGTTGTTTATCGCTTGACTGTTCATAACCATCAAATATATTATAACGGGGTCGTGACGTCGACGAAGGCGGCAGTCGGCGTGTCCAAGATGAAACTCTTTATTTGGCGGAACTTGTGGCAGGGAAACGGAAAGTCAAACCACAGCAATGCACACTGTGCACTGATAGCAGCGGACAAAGCTTCGGCCGTCAATAGAATTGCTCTGCGGTAAGACGCGTCGGCATTTACATATGCCACATCGAACATTCCAGCCTTATCGCTGGTGGCCGCATTAGTTCCAGAATAGACTCAGCTGAATCCATAATAGACTCAACAGATGATCCTAAAATAATCTGGCGCGGCTTGCGCAAGGCAGTAGTAACAAGTGTAAGGCGGCGGTATCATAAAACATAGAAAGGAGCGTGTTGGGCATTATATAGTAATTAGGAAGGCAAGTATGATTTATCAAACCCTTACGCACTATAGTTCGATACCTCAGTACGTTACGCACTATAGTGCCTAACAAATATCACATTTGTTATGCATCTTCGATACAATTAAATTAAACCCGGCCTGTACTCACTTTTCTAAGGTGGCACTGCTTAAACAGTATATCAGTATAAGCCGTTCAAGCTTTCTTGAGAGTGCCTACTAAATAAGTCGATTGACTCAAGAAAATATTCTTATCGATAAGGATCTGCCAAGGAATGACTATGGTGGCGAACAATTCAATGTTAATCGATTAAAATAAAAAAAAAATCACCCCCTAAAATACGTACATATGGTTAGCCAGCCAAGCTGAAATGTGCAGCCCCTGTCTTTATCAAAAGCTCAGATCCATGGAAGTATCTTCTGTCGTCTCGTTTCATTCCTCTGTTACCACATTTAAGAGATATGTGCTTCAATCTCTGCGTTCGGTGACGTTAGTTTAAAGGATTTTAAGAATACCTTAGCAATTTTGTAGGTAGCGATTCATGCTGCGACAGTCGTCATTCCTACCTACCAATGCTGGAAATACCTGATGTGAAACTGCTGCGAGCTGGAGGTCCTTTGAGGTAGCATAGGCTAGCATTGCTTCTTCATTATAGATTCTGCGCACTCACGGACTCACGGACCACCACATTTTCTCATCCCTTAGACATATACGGCTTCATTGTAAAAATAATCGACCATCCCAACTGTGCTTGTTTAAACAGAAGAGTGGTCGCGTTTGTGAAAACCGGACGATTCTGCGGATGTTAGTCTATTATTGCGACAAGAAATCCCTACCACGACAAAATTTCCTACACTAAACTGAATCATGGCAATCGCGACCTTCAGAGCGACAGCTTACTGCGTCGAGGCTTAGCTCACCTTGCTATTACCGAGAACTAGTACCGAGAGAGATAAAGAGAGAGAGCGAATGCAATACATACAAATGAACAGAAAGAGAGACATATAGAGAAAGAACGAGGAGAAAGAGAAAGAAAGTAATAGACAGATAGAAAGATTTAGAACTAGACACAAAAAAGAGTCATAAAAAGAATATATCAATATAGAAAGAGAAATGCACACCGAGAGAGAAACACAGAAAGAGAAATAAAGAAATAGAGAGCGAGAGAGAGAATGAGATAGAGAGAAAGCGGAAGCGAGGAGCAGAGAGAAAGAGAAAGATAGGCAAGAAAGAGATAAAAACATGGTTGATCCCTCCGTCATAGGAATCGATATAACACGAAGGCGAACCCTGTTTTCATAGGAGTATATTTGAATCTTTATTATACATTGATGTATGAGAGTTTTCGGATATCTATTGGTCTTTGGCAGCTTTAGCACCGTTTGACGTGGATGAATCCACGTGAAATTACACATCTCCATCCCGACGACTAAGGCCAAAGATCATTGTTGAACCCTTGTGGTAGCTCAACTAAGCTATGCTGTCACCAACACAACCTGAATGCATCATCCGATAGGAGGACACATATAGCTACACCTGGAAACAATATATGATGAATCCCGTGCCATATGACCTCAACAAGCACATATCACTGGTACTCAATATGCACTCATTCAAAGCGTCGCCATCTCAGCAGAGAAACGCCAGGGTGTGCGCTCCCCAGTAATAGTTTAACCGGTGCATGAGCTCACGCGTATACCACACAGTTCTTCAGGAACGCGAGAGGTAGGGATCGTAGTTTGAGCTGTGAACGCGAGAAGGCGTCCCGCACGTGTCTCTCGCGGCACCGAAAGCTGAAACTATCGAAGCGCTCCATGTGGAGTCTAGTTGGTGTACTCATGCAGTACTTCACTTCACCGATCCGAGACGGCGACACCGCACCTACCAAGATCACTGTGAAAAGGATGTGTGAGAGACATAAGGCCTGTTTGTGAACCTTTGTGCATGAGTGTCGGTAGCGCAGTGGGTAGGACGCCCGACTCCCAGGTCATTCAAATAAGCAAAACATGTGGTTTGTCTTGTCATCTGTTGGTGTGCATTATATGAGTCATATCAGTGACGGAAATGATTTCAGTAATGTCCTGGTGGAACCCGGCATAGAACACTTTCGTGTTAAGAGCATGGGTAGCGCAAGAACGAGAGAGAAAGATAGATACAGCAAAAGTAGACGGAAACGTACGGTTGCCGCGGAACACATGGGAATCGAACTCACGACCTCTCCCCTCCGCTATGAAAAGTGCCGGGCGCTCTACTCACTGTGCTACCGATACGCATGCATGACGCTTTCCAAAATCGCCTTTTATATCTCTCAAACCTCTTCCCTGACACAGGGTTCACGGTTGGCGGGGCGGTGTCACCGTATAGGAGTGGTAAAGTGAAGTGCTGCATCATGCTCTAATGAGCGCCGATAGTAAGCGCTTGTGCATTCGCCATAGCAGTGAAGCTTCCACATGCACCGACGGTGTTTCTCCAGGGCCAGTGCTTCGAATGCGATGGTACGGAGTAATAAAACTCCTGCAATAACGCCGTAGAAACGCATCGACGTCGAAAGGTGAATGTGGCTCAAGTGAGCGCTTTGGTGCTGCGAGACACGTCAACAGGAAGCAGAACGCGTTTTCGCGTTCACTGCTCAAGATACAAACTGTGCCTATCCTGTTCCTGAAGCGCTCTGTGCTAGTGTATGCATCAGTCTATGCATGAACGAGGCTTAGGTATCCCATTACTGGGGAGCGCACAACTTTCCGTTTCTCTCCTGAGACGACCGCCGTTTGAAAGTGTGTATATCGAGTACCACTGTTTATTATGTACAAGTTGATGTCATCTTTGCTCGGGATTCATCACATCCTGTGTCCAGGTGTATATTAACTTCTACAGGTACTACAAAGATTAGAATAACAGAAAGGAGAGCCAGTTGGCAAGTAATAATTCTAAAAGACTGGGCGTGCAAACACGGACACAACAAAGAAGTCGAGACACCACAAGCTTCGGCGTTTGTGGTGTCCTGACTCCTTTCTTGCGTCCGTGTTTGCGAGCGCAGACTTTTAGAATGAATACCACGAATGTTTAATTTGGATCATTGACGCTAGTCGTGGGGATAGATATGGGCCAAAAGGCGTCATCGTGGGTCCGTCAATGCCAAATTCTAACATAGCTGACAAACACCAGTAGACATTGTAAAGGCTCATATATCAATGTACAGGTGTGAGGAAAAGTATACGGACCTCCGGATCACGTGGCAGAATGCAACGACAAGCCATCTGCCGGCGCGCCGCCAGCTGTCAGGCGGCCTCTCATGTCGTCTTGTCTGACGTGGTTATGGCGCCCGTAGAAAAAAAAAAATCACAGTTTCGCCGCAAGGGCGAAGCAATGAATGCGATAGCAAGAAACTAATGCTATTAGAAGTGAGGCTCGCCAATGGATACTCTCAGTTTGAACAGCGCTCCTGTTGCAAAGGCGGCCGAAGCAGCGAAGGAAACTAGCGTGCTTCAAGTGTCGAGCTGTGACACTTGATAGTTCGCGCTCATCTTCTGTTTGTTCGTTCAGCGGCGTCTCTTGACCTCGAGTGACTTTCGTACGCTCCGTAACATGAGCGCGGACATCACGGTGAAAGCTTGAAACATCCATCTTGCCCTCACCACGAGAAAACCGCGCGAGCAGACAGCGGAAGGTCAAGGTTCTCCCTGCGCAAATATAGGAAGCGAGCGAGCTCGCCGACGACTTTTAAATGCGCCCGTCGCGCTCCTAGCGCCATCTCGCTGGTAATGAAGAAACGCTTATAAGCGCCGGCCGTCTCTGAGTCCGTCCAGTGGTAAAGGGTGTGTAATAACGATCGCCGTTAGCTACGTGGAGGGCCTGCGTTCCGTGGCGTAGTGGTTAGCGCCACTCGCTGCGGAGCAAGAGGTCCCTGGTTCGATTCCGTGCTTCGAAAGCATTTTTATGAATTATTTTTCTTTGGGGCTTTTATATATATATATACATACTTGTACATATACGGTGCATGACGGCGACGGCGACGGCAAAATCCAGCCGAGACTGTCCATATAATTGCTATCGCAATAAAAAAAACGTCAAGCGGGTGTGCGTTTCTTTGCTCGATCGCATCCGTGATTTTGTTTTACGTAACGGCTGCGGCGGGGCCGGCTTTACAGCCTGGCGTGCGTCGCCTTTCACACCGGTTATTTAGCCTAATTAAGCATAGCAACCATAGTAAATCCTAATAAAGCCAAGCATAAATAAGCTTTCTGGTTACGCCACACAGCTTCACCAGAAAACTGAGCCCAGCTTGCCTTTGCCGCGTTATCCAAGTTAAGCTTACATGAGCCTAGTTAAGCCAAGCTAAGTATAGCCAAATCTAAATTAGCCCATTTAAGCATTGTATCACACAGCGAAGACCAGCAAAATTAAGCTTACTTACGTAATCTAATTTGACCTAGCCTAGTCAGCCGATGGCATGCTAAGCCAAGTTATGCTTTGGAGAGCCCAGTTGAGTCCCGGCAAGTATAACCAAACCCAATTAGGCCTAGTTGAGCATAGTATCACCTATTTAGGCCGAGCACAATTACGTCTAAATAAGGGAAACCTGATTGGGACCAGATAATTCACGTCGAATTCCCCAGGAGCCCAGAGAAGCCAAACTCAGAAAGATGCTAATAAGTCCTGACTGAGCGGAGCCTTATTAAGTTCAATGAAGTATAACTAGGACTAATTAGGGCTAATATTAATTAGGCATACTAAAATAGTGTGATATCGAAAAAACTTACTGGAGATATTTATCTTTCATGTGGCACAATTTTGCTAATTTCCCTAATTAAGCTAAATAAATGGCGCCGTGGTAGGTATAAACAAATCTGATTAAGCATAATTGATTCGGTTTCGCCTAACTAATGCAATCATAGTTAAATATAATTATTTCAAACCTAAGTAATTCAAGTCGAGTTCCGAATGAAGCTAGTGAATACTAGCTCATAGAGATAAAAATTACCGCTGGCTTACTCGAGCATAAATAAGCACATAGAAGTATATTTTGCGCTCGTTATGCTTATTTGACCTTAATTAGGTTCGACTACATCCTTGATAATAAGTATCGTAGAGTTAAGTAGTACTAGTGAAAATTATACAGCGGTAATTAATTAATATATGTGGTAAATGTGAGCCCATCACAGGGCAAATGCAAAACAACTTCAGGTGCACAGCTTTCGCAGGGGTGAAGGGACATGATAATACATCGACTGAGAAGAAAGTTAGGGCAGTGTCGCACTGGTGGTGCCAAGCCGGAAGGAAGTGCGTGTATCTCTTTAGTTTTTTTTTCTTTCTATTGTCTTTTTCCTTCTTTCTGTTTTAATTCTATCTTTTTATCTCTTGAATTCAATTTATTTGTTTTTCTCACTAATTCTTTCTCTTTCTTGCTCTTTCTATTTTTATGTCTATTTCTTGCTTTCTTTCTCACTATATTTCTCGCTTGCTTCCTCTTTCTCTATATCTATATTTTTTCTCCCACTATTTCTTCCACATCCTTCCTTGATTCTCTGCATTTCATTCTTTCTTTCTGTCCTTACATTTGCTTCTATATGTCTCCATTGCTCCTTCTCTTTGTGCTAGGCTTTACTCTCTCCCGCCCTCATTTTCCTCGTCCTCACCTTTACATCTCTCCTCCTCACCCTCTCTTCCCTTCCTCACTTTCTTCTCTGTTTGTCACCTTCACTTTCTCTCTCTCTCTTTCTTGCTCTTTTTTTTCTTTTTCGTTCTTACTCTTCCTTCTCGCTTTCTTCCTCTTTACTTCTATCGTTTAGTCTCTCCATTCCTTTTTCTCTCTTTCTTTCGTTTTTTTCTGATGATCTATTTTTTTTACTTTCGCTTTATTTCACTCTTTCTTGTTGTTTAAACGCTATGCTTTACTCTCTTCCCTCCACCTTCTTCTCATCTCTCCTCCTCACTCTCACTTTCCTTTCCCATCCCCTTGCTATACTATACCATACAAGGCAATGCTATGCTCAGCTAGCGTGCCTGGATAGCCGAATGGTTACGATGCTCACCTTCGAATCGTGGGAACGCGGGTTTGAATCCCGCCTCGCTAGACTTTTTCATCGCAAAAATGGTAGTCTCTTTCTTTTTGTATATTTATTTCTTACTATCTCACGTTCTCTATCTTTATTGCAACTTGCACCGCAGAAATCGCCGCACGTCTTCTAGGAGCAACGCAGAAGATGAAGACGACGACGATGGAAAAGAGGACTATGAGAGCGCGTGCCAGATCATGACAATTATCATTCCTGTTTCCGACACGGAAGTTACAGCGAGCCGAAACAGCTCAGCTGCTAAAAGAAGAAGGCCTTCAACTTCGAGTCGTCCTATGCAAATTCATAATGCACCCTGTGAGTTTTATTAAAAGGCGCAGTTTCGCTGTAAGGACGGATCAATAAATGCGATGGCAACAAATTGAAATGTTATACGAAGTAAAGCTAGCAGAAACACCTTCAGTGTCCTATTTGGTATAATGGATGGATGGAAACAACTTTATTGAAAGTCCGGCGATGTTTAATAACCCGGGCTCAGGTCTCCCATGAGGGGACTTCGAGGCCTTGCTGGCCCGCTGGACTGCCCATTCTTGTGTCTTGAAGTTGGAGCTGCGCAGTGCGGCTGCCCACTTCGACGCGAGAGCATCCGGAGCTACTGCCATCTGAGCTGCTGTGACAGGGCACTCCCATAACATGTGTGAGAGCGTCGCTCTGGTTGTCTGGCATAATTTACAAGTAGCATTCGGGTACTGGGCAGGGAAAATGTGCCGCAATCGCACCGGACTGGGGAAGGTGTGTGTTTGCAGCTGTCGCCAGACGACTGCCTGGCGTCGTTTTAGCTTGGGGTGAGGTGGGGGCAATATCCGCCTGCCTAACTGGTAGTGCTTGGTGATGTCATTGTACCTGACCAAGCGTTCTCGCGTGTTTTGAAGCAGGAGGTCCGAACTCGACGGGGCGGTATTCGACTCTGCGCGGCGGGTCATTTCTCGCGCATAGCGGTGTGCCACCTCGTTCGAATTAGGGGGGCCCTCGTCGGTGGGGATGGTGACGTGTGCTGGGAACCATAGGATAGCGGTGCTGTTGAACTGCTGTCGACCAGCCTTCCTTAGGATCTGGAGAGCTTCTGGGGAAATGCGCCCCCGCGCGTAGTTACGGACTGCGGTTTGTGAGTCGCTAAGAACAGCTTCGCAGATGGGGTCGGTAAGCGCAAGCGCAATCGCAACCTCTTCCGCTGTGTCTGGGTATTTCGTGCTGACACTACACGCGTGCGTAAGCCGGGAATTAACATCTACGACTACCGCCGTGAACCGGTGTTTGTTTGCGTATTCTGCCGCGTCCACGAATCGCGCAGTCCTCTCCCCCCCGAAGGAGCGCAGCAGTGTCTTTGCACGAGCCTGGCGTCGGCCCCCGTTATGTTCGGGGTGCATATTTCGAGGAAGAGGGGCAACTATTAGCGTATCGCCGATGTCGTGTGGAATGGCTTGTTTCTGACCGTGTTGGACGTGGTAATTCAGGCCAAGCTTCTGCAGGATGTACCGACCCGTGGCTGTCAGGGACATGCGTTCGAGTTGCGAGACTCTTTGCGCATCCGCTATTTCCTCAAGCGTGTTGTACACCCCCAGCTGTAGCAGACGAGTGGTACTCGTGGACTCCGGCAGGCCGAGGGCGATCTTGTATGTCTTGCGTATAAGGGTATTGAGTTTCTCCCTTTCAGTGACAGTCCAGTTGTGGAAGGCAGCCACATAAGTAACATGACTGATTACGAATGAGTGTATGAGGCGCATGACGCTGTCCTCCTTCATCCCCGTGTGCTTGTTTGTAATTCGTTTGATAAGGCGGGTGGCTGCTGTCACCTTGCCTTCAATCTTGCGGATAGTTTCGCCGTTTGACCCGTTGGCTGCTATATGCATGCCGAGGACCCGTATCTTCGGAACTTGGAGAATGCAGGAGCCGTCCTGCGTATACAACTGTATTAATTCACATTGGCGCGGTTCACCGGTAGGCCTGGACCGGCGGCGCGGGCGGTAGATTAGCAGCTCCGATTTGAGTGGCGATATTCGGAGGCCCGTGTCTCGGAGGTAGTCCTCTACTTCAGAGACTGCTGCTTGTAAGGTACATTCTATCTGCCCGTCACTTCCCTTGTCGACCCACAGGGTGATGTCGTCTGCATACAAGGCGTGATGGAGGCCGTCAATCTCGCCAAGGCGGACCGGGAAACCCATCATCACGAGGTTGAAAAGGAGCGGGGATATTACCGACCCTTGAGGAGTGCCGGCGCTTCCTAGGGTATGTTCGTCGGATGTCATGGTGTCAACTGTGAGGGTGACTGTGCGGCGCGACAGGAAGTCTCTGATGTAGTTGTAGCTTCGCTCGCCCAGGTTGAGCTTGTTAATTCGGCGCAAGATTGCTGCATGTGCTACATTGTCGAACGCCTTTTCCAGGTCCAGGCCGAGGATGGCTCGGGTGCCACTAGTTGGGTCGTTGATGCTCTGATGGTAGAGCTGAAGCATGATGTCTTGTGTGGAGAGGTGGGATCGGAAGCCTACCATAGTGGGCGGGTAGGCTCCAGTGTCCTCGAGGTGGCTGTTGATACGGGTGAGGAACGCGTGCTCCATCACCTTGCCAACGCAGGAGGTGAGCGAAATGGGCCGCAGGTGATCGAGGCTAGACGGCTTGCCTGGCTTCGGTATCAGCACTGCCTTAGATCGTTTCCAGGCCTCTGGGAGGCGACCCTCTCTCCAGCATTTGTTGATGTATGTCGTAAGAGCGCTGATCGATACATCATCGAGGTTTCGTAGAGTCTTATTTGTGACCTTGTCGGGACCAGGTGCTGATTTGCCATTAAGGTGGTGGAGCGCTGCGCGGATCTCTGATTCATGAAATTCTTCATCCAGCGTCGCATTTGGCTCACCAGTGTAATCGCCGTGCTGAACATCGGCTCGTCGAGGGAAGTACTTGTCCAGCAGGCGTGTCACGATCTGTCGATCAGTCGCGGTAGCCCGTTCCTTGTGCAAAAGGCGCTGCAAGTTGGAACGCTGGGCCGACTTGCTCTGCGTTTCCCCCAAGAGATGACGGAGGAGACGCCATGTGCTGCCATTGTGCAGCTGCCCGTCGACTGCGTTGCAGATGTCGTACCACTGCTGGCGGTTTAAGGTCCGGCAATGCTCTCTTCAAGCTGACGATTGATCTGTGCGATCTTCTTACGAAGCTTTCGATTGTGCCGTTGCTTCTTCCATCTTGCGTGTAGTGATCTACACGCATCTACACGCAAGATCTACACACGTCTTGGCTTCCCAGAGGTGGGCTAGTCGGCTGTCGATCTTCTCAACCTGGACTTCGGGCGTGACCGTCTGTGTCGCCCTGTTCACGTCGCCGTTGAGGGTTTCCATCCATACCTCGATGTCATCGATGGCCTCCTCATCTCGTTGTTCAGCTCGATGCTTCCGGAATTTATCCCAGTCCGTCCACTTGAATTGCTTGTGGGAAGGAGGTGTACCCGCCAGAGGAAGTCGTGTTTCTATAATCATATATATGGTCGCTACCGAGATCTTCAAAGGTATTGCGCCACTGTGCTTGAGGAATGTTTCGGACCGCCGTCAGGTCCGGCGTCGTATCCCGTGCTGTTGATGTGCCCGTGCGGGTTGGCGCCGTGGGATCGGTAATATGCGTCAGCTCTGCATCATGCAAGTCCTGCCACAGGCGTCGGCCTTTGGCTGTAGTGTAGCCATAGCCCCAAGCTTCGTTCGGGGCATTAAAGTCTCCTCCCACCATAAAGGGCTGCACACCCGCCAAGGCCAGCGCACCCCGAAAGAGGGAGAGGAAGCGACTCCGCGAGTGAGCCGGATTACTATACACGTTGAGGAGAAATACACTGCACTTGCGTGTCCTGTTGGGAAGGAGCTCTACGAGCATATGTTCCGCATGTGTGCCGCGTACGGAGTGTTCTTGAACTACAATCCCTTTCCGCGTTAAAATTGCAAGTCCACGATCAACGGGAATCGGCGAGGCGTATGTATAACTCTACAGAATTCTGGCATAAGGACACGCAGCCGCCGCAGCGAGCGAAACCATCTTTGTGCTGTCTATCGCCTCAACGTGGGCTGAGGGGTGAGAACCTAGCCTGTACAAAGGTATGAGCCGTCTGCTGATACCTATAAAGAGAAGAAGCGCACCACCGCTTCCGGCCGTCTAAAGTACGCAGTTCATGGCGGAGCGACGTAGCTTCCCTCCGCCATGACCTTGAACGAAAGGCCCTCATTTGCCTTTCGTTCGAATGAAGATGGCCAGCGCTTTTTCTCTCCGCTTGAGCTCGATAGTCGGCTGCCCTCGTACGCTTTCACTGGCGCATAGAACATATGAGGCGCAGGGCAGTGTTATCGCACACGAAAATAATACAATGTAAAGGCGATGGTGACGGCACAATCGCCCCTGAAGTATCCATATTATCCCTACTGCAAAAATAGTTTTCTCTTTACACGGGCTCACTGCCTTTCGCTTTGTGAAGTTAACCTTACGTGCTAGCTCATCCTTATTCTTTTACAGCGGAAGCTATCATAAGATCACAACAGCTCATTTTGGCGCTCTAGTTGTCCGCCACCGCCGTCGCCGTCGTCGCTGGTTTCCGTTAAAACCACTAGAGCGGGGGAAGCACTGCATTCCTTTTCTCTTCGCCGCCGCGCGCTCTCGGCGGCTTCGCCTTATAAATGGTCCAGCTCGCTCGCCTCGCTAGTGTCTCCCGGCCGCTGACACACTGCGCTTCGGAGCGCGATTGTTTTTATAGCCTGAGAAAAGCGTGCAGGAACTTTGTGACAACCTGTATGGCTTTGACGCTTAATTGCAAGCCTGGCAAGGCATCGAACAATGCCTGGGTGCTGTGCTTTTGGTTGCAGAAACCGTCGGAAATCAAGCAAAGCGCTTTTTGCTATTCTAAGCGGCATATAAATGCGAAGCATTTCTTAGCGAACTTCTGCGATATTAAACGTATCTATCTATCTATCTATCTATCTATCTATCTATCTATCTATCTATCTATCTATCTATCTATCTATCTATCTATCTATCTATCTATCTATCTATCTATCTATCTATCTATCTATCTATCTATCTATCTATCTATCTATCTATCTATCTATCTATCTAGCCGCCTACGACTTTCTGCTCTCCTGGCTGTTTTGTTAATGGGATGTATGCCAAAATTGGTGTGACATAACATGACTACATGTCGAGTATCACAGGCCATAGCATGAAAATCGTAACATGCAAGAACCGAAATGATTTACCCTCCACTGTCTTGGTGCTCTTGCCGCCGGTTCGTTAATTTTATAGACACCACATTTGGTATAGCGCGACACGAGTGTATGGTGACGTAAGTGACTGGTCCTAACGTGCAAATCATGACACGCATGTCATGTACATCATCACTTACATGACGTGGTCTCGGGGTGCTCGCGACCATTTCATTAAATAGATATATACCCAAATTGGTATGACGAGATATTTTTGAATGACGAACGTATTTGACAGGTGGTAGCATCAAAATTATCACTTGCATGTCATGTATGGCATGATTTACATGCCACGCTCATGGTGCGCTCACGGCCCGTTCACTAGCTTGATATATACCAAGATTCGAGGAGTCGTCCGACGTGCCTCTTCCCGCGACCAACGTCCAAGGTATAATTTTTCTTTGCTCAGCGTGTACATAAGCGAAAACGAATTCGCACAATATTTCTAGCCTGAGATTTCATTCGATTTATGCAAAAACAAAGCATGAATGGTGAAAAAATAAATTAATATTGAATTACAAAGTAATTGGGAGTTATTACTGTAACGCACATAAATGAACCTATTACGACATTAGTTTTGTTGCATTATGTCGATTGCCTGGAAATAACATCGTATCGACACATTTACTGACAGTTCTTCATAGGTGGCTACTTAAAGGGTTAACAGAACATCATGGTACACTCTCGAAGGTTCCCAAACAGTGCGGCGTGGCCTGCGCCGAGCAATACTAACAGTTTTTGTGGATGAAACGCGATCACATCAAAATAAAGAAATAAGAGTGCGTGGCAAGACTGACTACTTATCACTTGCGTCGATATGACTTACGAATATTCGACGCAATGTTATGCAAACTTCAATAATACTCTGTACAATGCAAACCAACGATACAACGGGAACCATTGTTGTTTAGATAACAATCATACCTCTCAAGGCCATGTACCAAGGAAAGGAAGTTTGGGTTGGGCAACTTGTTTCCTTTTTTTATCTCTCGGTATGGTACCTCTAGGATAGTGCAGTTTTTCAACACATTATACAACCGACCGAAATGAAAGTCGTCTCAGATAGATACATGTCACCGTGCGGGTTGTTTTTTAGAGGCATTGTCCGTAGTTCCATTGGCGACCATCCGCTTTCTAAAACCTACCATAGCGATCTGTATTATTTTGAGCGCGCGCTCGCGCCAATGAGATGTCTTCATCGTCTTGTTCTTTGACCGCCTTGATGATGACACGTGCAGAACACTTTAGGGGCCCGGGCTGCCGTATGCTCTCCTAGCTTGGCGTAACACAGACAAAACCGCGTGTGCTGGCAGGCGCTAGTGCGTTCGGTCCTGTGAAAGGGGCTGCGTAAGACTCTGTGGCCTCTCTCCCTTACACTCTCTCAACAGTCACGTGATGGCATCGGCGAACGAGATTCTGCAGACGCGCGATGAACTCGCATGGCGTGCTCCAACAACAGTTCGGGATGAGTAACAGCAACAACAACTACAGTGAATTCATGGTGTGACGAACGCAACTTTAGGTCGACCCATGCGCTCCTTCGCATCCCCACATGATTCCCTTTAGTGGCAGATGGTGAAATTTTTAAATTCAAAGCATTTGCTAGCGAACCAAATACACTAGGCGGTATCTATCTATCTATCTATCTATCTATCTATCTATCTATCTATCTATCTATCTATCTATCTATCTATCTATCTATCTATCTATCTATCTATCTATCTATCTATCTATCTATCTATCTATCTATCTATCCGCCTACATCTGGGCGCTCCCATGGTCATCTCCTTAGCTTGGCTTGTACGAAATTTCGCATCAGAGGATATAAGTGTATGATGAACCCGATTCACATGTTATGACATGAGCAACGTGATTTAGCTGCCAGGTACGTCATAAAACTCTTACCACCTGTCACGGGCTGCGCGTACTCGCATAACACGGCACGTGGCAGATGCGTAAGCGCCACTGGTGAATCAGAGTCTATATTAACCCATGGATAGCGAGACACACTTCTGGTATCCTAACGTGATCGCGGTAAGAAGGCCGTATTGCAGAAAATCCCGTGCCAGCGTCAACAGCGTTGCCGGTGATCGAAATATCATGATGGTAGCAAAGAACAAATAAACATTCATTCTGCGGTTAATGTAGCACTAACGTTCTTTTTGTCTAGGCATTGGTGTAGTTCTAAATATTGCGTTTAGTGCACCTCCATTGCGGCGAATACCGAAGAATTCCGTTGGCTCTCGCTCTTGCCACCGCGTAGACCTGTCCGTTGGTCAGAAATCGCAGGCGGCGAGCACTGGTGCTTCTATACACGGTGGCATCGCGTGAAGGGCGCGGGGTTCATTGGATTGGCGGCTGCGTGGCTCGAAAGAAAGGAGGGTGGGGGTAGATTAGAGAGTTGGGGGGAGAGAGAAAGTAGTCTGTTGAATAAAGAAAAAAAAGAATATGCAATTACCGCGAAGCGGGCTCGGCTTTTTTTTAACGTCTCTTATGTAGAGTTAATCCGTTGGAAGGAGAAAATTATGGGGCACTTGCTCCCAGTCTTTACTGATATATTTATTCATATATTTACACGAGTAAAAACGAAAATACTCAAGTTTACGAATGCATTCATATATCTATTTTATAAGGGTTTTTTTTCACAAAACCAAAGGCCTGGGTTCAGCGGCTGAAAAACTGTCACGCGCGCTCTCGGCTCTTCGTCTTGGTTTTCTTCCACTTCTACTGGATGCTGTCTCGCTGTATCTCTTCCCCACTGCACTTGCCCCGGTGTCGAAGAGGAGCCATCCTGGCGACTCAAGGCGAAGCCAGCACAAGCGGATCATAATAGGGCTTTAAACGGCTGACGTGGACTGTTTCACGACCACGACATCGTCTGTCGGTGGGAGGTGTCACTGGTTCGACGACGTAGTTGACCCGCGACGTGCATTGAACGATGCAGTACGGACCAGCGTACTTGGGTGCAAATTTTCGGGAGAGGCCAGGAGACTGGAACGGAATAGAAAGCCACACGAATGAGCTGACGGGGAAAGTGTGGGCAGGCTTGTCCTGGTCAAGTCGTTCTTTTTGAATACCTTGTGCGACGGATGTAAATGATCGTGCTAATTGGCGGCAGTCTTCGGCCCATTGAACGAGTTCGGAGGCCGGGCGGTATTCAGACGCATCCGGCCGGTATGTAAGGACTGTGTCAAGTATCGAAGAAGGCTCACGTCCGTACAGTAGAAAGAAAGGCGAAAACCTGGTAGTGGCTTGTGTGGCCGTGTTATACGCGTACGTCACGAACGGAAGCACCAAGTCCCAGTTGGAATGGTCGGATGATATGTACATGGAGAGCATATCACCGAGAGTGCGGTTAAAGCGCTTCGTCAAACCGTTCGTCTGCGGGTGATAGGTCGTAGTGGAGCGATGAAAAATATTGCACTCAGTGAGAAGCTCCTGGACGACTTGCGAAATAAAGACACGCCCTCGATCGCTAAGCAGCTCACGTGGCGCGCCATGGCGAAGGACGAAGCTGCGCAAGATGAACAAGGGAACATCACGAGCTGCAGCGGCTGGCAGAGCGGCAGTTTCGGCATAACGGGTAAGATGGTCTACGGCCACAATAATCCATCGATTGCCAGCAGGTGTGGAAGGGAAGGGGCCGTAGAGGTCTATGCCAATTCTATCAAACGGGCGAGATGGACACGGCAAAGGTTGCAATTCGCCAGACGCATGGCAAGTTGTTTTCCGCCGCTGACACTCAGTGCAGGAACGTATGTACGTGCGAACGTATGTGTACATTCCACGCCAGAAGAATCGCTGGCGAAGTCGGTTGTAAGTTTTCAAAACGCCAGCGTGGGTGCTTTGTGGTTCTGCGTGGAAGTACGTGCACAGGTCGGAGCGCAAATAGCGAGGTATAACAAGAAGCCACTTTCTACCATCTGGCTGATAGTTGCGGCGATACAACATGGCATGGTTTGTCGGCGTAGTGCATGAGGTAGCCGTTGGCATGGTGTCGCCGAAGACGAGGAGAGAACGTCTATGAGCGACGCTATCCAAGGGTCTTTGCGCTGTTCCGAAGGCATGTCAGCGAGATCAATGCTGGCGATAGTAGCGTCGGCAATGGAAACGGGTGCAACGGAAGGCAGGGGCGAACGAGGAAAGTGCGTCGGCGTCGGTATGCTTGCGTCCTGAGCGGTAAATGACACGAATATCAAATTCCTGTAAACGTAGCGCCCAACGTCCAAGCCGGCCCGAAGGATCCTTCAATGAACCAAGCCAACAAAGGGAATGATGATCGGTAACGACATCAAATTGATGGCCGTACACGTACGGGAGAAATTTTTGTAATGACCAAACAATGGCCAAATCGGTAACCGAGTATTCGCACTCTGTCTTGGTGAGGGCGCGACTAGCATATGCAACGACATACTCGGAGAAGCCTCGCTTGCGTTCAGCAAGGAGAGCGCCAAGGCCTATGCCACTGGCATCCGTGTGCACTTCGGTTGGGGCAGTAGGGTCGAAGTGGTTCCCCACTACAATTTGTCTATTTTTTACCTATACATAGTGAAGTGTGACGAGGACTCCAATAATGTACTTCCGGCGAGTTCGGGCGTCGCCCTTTAATGCTGGAGGACACCACAGAGCTGAGGTCATGCAATACTTGCGAGACCTCTGGAGGAGAGATAGACATGACAGCTGTCAGTGAAAGGATGCATATTACGTGCAGATTCCCCGCTTGGATTAAAAGAAAACACAATGAGTGGCGCACCACAATTATTTCGCGGCGGTGGCGGCCTTGCGATCACTCATGGGAATTAGGCGGCGGTGAAACGCGGTTGCGCGCATGTTTACCACCGCCTCGATAATCGCGTGCTTGCCGAGCTGGTGGCGCCCGTCTTGCGCGGCGTGGGTATCAACCGGATTTTGCAGAAGTGTTTTGCACGATTTTAGGTAAACTGTTGCGATTCATTATTGGTTATTTGTGCGGTTTATGTAGATTTAGACTTTTTAGTTATTTTACATGCATTTGCAGCAGTGTTTTGTTTGTTTAAGGCCTGTATTGACCACTGCGTGACCATGCGTGGCCACCGTGGATAAACGACAAGCTGGGCCCCTAAAGCTCTACGCAATAAAAACCACGGCTGGAGTCGGAATCCAACCATCGCATTCTGCGTCGTAGTGAAGTATTCTAAAACAGAGCCGAGGCAGTACGTCGAACTGCTTAGGAAGATGACCTTATACAAGCGTCTTGCAAGGGCAACGCCAGTTGTGGCTGCAGTGTTGACTGCGGGCTTTTATAGGAATGTAATCAACATTGAAATCGCAAGCTATTGTTCACAATTGCTCTTGTACGCCGACGACCGCCCCTCTTGGCACGCACATCATCGCACAGTAGAGTAGAATTTGTTGCGATAAAACTGACTACGTTTAAGCTGGAATTGGGCATCTTTGAAACGGGCAGCGCAGAAACAAGGACAAAGGAAAGACTACACACATGAAAAGAATAGTCTTTTTTTTGTCCTTGTTTTTCCGCCGCCCGTTTCGAAGATGTTTAACCCATTCCGAACTTGCCCAGACATCAATGCGTGAGTGCCGACATTACGTCGGACCATGTGCTACCCTTTACAAGTGAATATGTTCTACGTGCCTGGCAAGGCCGCGGTATGCGTACAACTACTAAATTTACCCAAAGAGGTCTACAGACGTCATTAGGTTCGTAAAATTTTGGCACATGCTGCTACCCACCGACTCCAACGCATGAACTCCATTGCCACAGCATTTGGGATCTCCCGGAAGTTTCACACGGAGATTAAGAAAGAATTTGTGGGGTTTTTCTTCTACGTAATAGCATAGGCTGCCTTTAGATAGGCTGCATACTGAATACTACCAAGAGCTATTGTCCATGGAGCCAGAGAAGTAAGAGCTCACCCAGCGTGTCTCAACTTTAAAAGCCTCCGTGCGCGATCTGGTTTTATTTCACAGTTTAACTACCTATCCAAAGAGCTTTACTTGTAGCCTGCGCAATCAAAATTACCGCAAGAAAAGAACGTAGTTTTTCTTTGTATCCTTTAAGCAATAGTCCATAAGATACGCTAAATGCTTCGAATGGTGTGAGATAAATGTGACGAATTCCTCACCAATCAAAGGGAAGGTGCAACCAAACAATAAATACTGACAGGGTCCCTTTAGTCGCCTAAAGTGCACACACTTTAGGCGACTGGAAGGCGAAAGCCATCTTCTTTTTCTTCTCACTTGATGTATTTATTGTTCCTGCGCCGCCACTCTCTGGAGGCTTTCTGCACCTAATGCCGTATTGCATTGCCTCCTGGATGGGAGGCAGCTGACCTGGTATGCACTGCCTCTGTGATCGGTACACTGTTGACCAACCTAAGATGCATGTGGTGACGTCATCATGTTACGTCAAGTCACATGACGTCACTGTGACTTTAGTATGACGTCATCATGACGTCACAAATTTTAGCGATCTGTGACGCCATATCGTGACGTTATCTCGTGATGACGATTTTTGCATCACTCGTGTGGACGCCGACGGGAGACGCCGACGCTGGACGCCGCTCAACTTTCGCGTTTTTGAGGCATCAAGGGCATTCGCCCTAAAATGTCTTTGCTTTTACGCGCAATAATCGCGATATGATCATGAGGCACGCCCTAGTAGAGGGTTCCGGAAATTTTGACCATCTGGCTTTCTTTAACGTGCGCTGACATCGCACAGCATACCGGCCTCTAGCATTTCGCCTCCATCGAAATGCAACCGCCGCGGCCGGTATCGAACCGTCGCCCCTCCGGTCAGCTGCCGAACACCGTAACGGTTACACCACCATGGTGGACAGGTGCAACCAAACGAAGCACTGAAATCCATATCAACGAATGAATCAATGGATGAATGAATGACAGATCTACGCGGAAACTACTTTTCGAGTTTATTGTCCATGTAAGAAGCTGGTTGCAGCAGGGTGGAAGCTATGAAGAGCACGGCGCTGATAACCGGGAGCAGCGCCTTATAGTGCGCTCATTCCACGTTGTCTTCCTTGGCGTACTAACTACAATGCATATAGCTGTGTGTACTTCTATCATCTAAATCTAACTAGGCGACTATCATTGTCATTATTTTAAGATTCCTGGCGTTAGTTTGCAATTTGTTTTCTTTACTTTTTGCGAAGATCATTTAAGAAATAGTCCCTTGCACATTGGAATATGCATGGCTTCAGAACGGCGCAAGAAGGAAGACGAAAAGACGAAAGATCACGCGAACACAAGCGCCGACTCACAACTAAAGTTATTCTATATCACAGAGCAGATATATACGCGCACGTGGCTACACACAATGCCAAAAAACAAAAAAACAACCAAAAGCCAAAGCACGTTACCCATTCAGGTACAAGATTTCTTTATCCGGTAGCGCAATCGAGGGACAGCTGATACAATACTTTTTTTATTTTATTTATTTAGGGGCTATTTGAGAACGTGTAGAGGGACAGGCAGAGGCCAAAAAGAAAAGAAAGAAGGTTGTGGTGTCAAGCACAAAAATCCGGTTATCATTTGTGCCACGAATGTGGTTTACAGTCTGCCGTTGTCTTGCGGCTCTGCTTATGTAGGCCAGACGGGCCGATGTGTTAACGTGAGATTAAGGGAACATGCGGCCAACGTACGTTGTGATAGGTTTTCGCACATTTTCTCAGCACTGTCAGAAGTGCGGCTGCGCGCTCAGTTTGGCCTCACTAGCATTATTTCAAGGCATCATGATAAGACGACTCGGGAAGTAATCGAGGCATGGAACATTCAAAATAAAAAAGTCTTGTATCAGCACCGTAAGTGGCTCTCCACATCTCACACTTGGGCGGATCACCACCGGACAAAAGATGTGCATGTGCGCTGTGTGTGTGACCGATACGTAGCCGACAGTGTTGCATCTGTGCGGCGTGTTTTTGATGTGGTTGGCCAGTCACCGAGGTAAGGCTTGATTACATGTAATTTATTATGCAGTTGTTGGTCCCATGTACGCTGCCAGTAATCCCTCAGCTTCTGTCTTAGGAGGGGTTTCAGGTCCATTGCGGGGACAGCTAGAGATGATTGCGAAGCGTTTGCATGGACTAATGTTGCAAGCGCATCAGCCTGTTCGTTTCCCTCGATTTTACGGTGCCCTGGCACCCAGTATACACTACATGCTGTTTGGAAATGTAAATGTTGCACAGGAGGGAGTATAGCGAGACAATGACTGGGTTTTTGTACTTTCTAGTAGTTTTTAAGGTTTTCACGACGCTTAGCGAATCCGTGTATATGACTGCATTACTTATTCCTAATTCTTTATTGTGCTTTATTGTGCCGCCAGTATTGCGTAGCCTCCGCTGTGAAGATGCTCGTGCTTGGGTGAAGAACACCAGCATCCGAAAAGATGGGCCTATCGTTGCGTAGGACACACCTGCGTGAGACTTGGACGCATCAGTGAAAAATTCCGGAACAGGTGTCTTTGTGTGTCAGTTCACGGAAGTACATCTGTATATGTAGAGGTAGGGCATGCTTTGTGATATCTACGAAAGATGTGTCACAGTCTATAACTAGCCATTTCCATGGCGAGGCGTGTGAAGATGCGGCCATTAAGCGGTGATCGAGTAATGGGACGCCTGTTTCCTCAGCTAATGCTCGCACATGCAGCGAGAAGGCTTTTTCACAGTGGGTCGGTTTTTGAAAGAGCTGCAGTTGGACATGTCATTTACGACATGATGTGCGGGATGGTCCGTGCTTGCATTTATCTTCAAAAATACGTACAAGATAGGTACGACCTTTGTATATTTAGCGACCATTCGTCCGATTCAGCGTAAAGGCTTTCTACGGGGCTTGTTCGAAAGGCACCCGTGGAAAGGCGAATGCCTAAATGGTGGAGAGGATCCAGCATTTTCAAGGTGGTTGGTGTTGCAGACTGGAAAGCTACCACCCCATTGTCTAGACGCCTGCGCATCAGGATTTTATAGA